>NC_069505.1:350872754-351005258 GCF_027579735.1 Bombina bombina | reverse complement strand
CCCCACCCCACAATTGCCCCCGCCATCTTAAGTACTGGCAGAAAGTCTGCTAGTACTAAAATAAAAGGCTTTTTTTTTTAAATTAAAAAATAATAATACATATTCTGCTGTGTAGAATCCCCCCTTAGCCCCCTACCTCCCTGATCCCCCCAAACAGCTCTCTAACCGTCCCACTCAACCTTATTGTCCGCCATCTTGGGTACTGGCAGCTATCTGCCAGTTCCCAGTTTGCATACAAATGTAAAAAAAAAAATTTTTTAATTGTTTTATTATTTATTTTTCTGTAGTGTAGCTTCCCCCCCTCAATAACTACCCCCCACCATCTCCCAGATCCCTTAGAAAGAAAATGCCCCCCTCCTCCCCTTTCCTGTTCCATATAGTGTAGGGCGCGCTCCCGCCTCCACCACCTTGCGTGTGCCGGACCCGTGCGCTCCCGCATGTGATCCCGCCCTCCTCTGTCATCATTACCCCCAGAGATCGCCACGCACCGCCTCCCTGCAGCAGCTCCCACGATCGCACCATCCCTGGCCGATGCAGAGAGGGCTACAGAGTGGCTCTCTTTGCATCAGTGTTTGAAAAAAAGTATTGCAGTGATGCCTCAATATCAAGGCTTAACGGCAATAGCTTGACATCGGCTGGAAGCTATCAGGATCACTTCCAGCCGCTTTAAACCCCTAACATCGTACAGGGTACGTTGTTGCTCTTTTTTTTTTTTTTTTTTATATTTTTATTGAGGTTCTTTTCAATACAAACAATCAATAATTGTCAATACATAATACAAAGTAAGGTAACGTAAATTATTTCAGAGCAGGTAACTAGAACAAAACAGATAAATGAGCAGTATGCATATTACCCACTCATTGCATGTAGTAAATACTATTTAAACAGTATACCCACCATGACATTGAAGCGGCCCCTCTTGGACCACATATTTGCTATCAACCAGACTGGACGTGGGTAAACATTATTGCTAGAGGGCCACTCGTGGACCCTAAATGAAGAACCTCTATTTTATGTTTTTCAATAGGTCTAAGATATTGTGTGACTGGTAACTGTGTTCCTTTTTTGAATTCTGGCCTCTCAACAACTAGAGTAAAGAGTAAAAATAAGCATATAAAAGTTAGAGGCTCTTTTTTAACAGTCTTTCATATGGTAAAGTTGTGGGGTAAAATATATAGCTATAGTGCAATAGATAATGAAGAATATATCTAGGGTGCGGTATAACTATTTGAATTTATTTGAATTCTAGCCTCACAGCTACTGGAAGAAAGAATAGAATAGGCATATGAGAGTGAGAGGCTCTTTTTACCAGTCTTTCGTGTGATAGAGTTGCGGGGTAAACTGTATAGGTATGTTGCAATGTATAATGAAAAATATAGTTAGGGTGCGGTATTGACGAGAAAAACCGCCTAGTTAACCCTCCTGTTAAAGGAGGTATATTATGTATGGGGGGGAGGAGGTGGTAGATTAAGTAGTTAAGGGCCAAAGGTATAAACCAGAGAGTGCACACAAATCAAAAAGAAATAAGCTAGGTATATTCTGGCCTAGTGTAGTGTCATATATTCATAGATGCCCAATTTGGAGTCTTCAGAGTTGCTCTATTGCGAACAATTTAATTCCTATGCAGCGCATACCAAGACCTCATTTTGTATGAAAAGTGCAGGACCAGCCTATCTTAAAAACATGTATTAGCAAAAAGAAATAAGCTAGGTATATTCTGGCCTAGTGTAGTGTCATATATTCATAGATGCCCAATCTGGAGTCTTCAGAGTTGCTCTATTGCGAACAATTTAATTCCTATGCAGCGCATACCAAGACCTCATTTTGTATGAAAAGTGCAGGACCAGCCTATCTTAAAAACATGTATTAGCCTGGATTTACGGTCAGGTGACTGTAGAATATTGAGTAAGAGACGTTACCAATATGAAAATGATCTCTCTCTGGGTGATCTATGCGTCTGAGATACTTGAGAAGCACCCAGCATAGTATGTGTAGATCAGTATACAATGAAAATATAGTGAGACTAGAGCTATGCTGAAAAGTGAGTAGTTATTCGCAGTCCTTCTATAAGCTGTCTCCGCCTCCCGGGCACGGGCCCTATGCCCAGGCGGCGGGCCAAACAAACAAAATAGTCTAGTGATAAATTATGAATTTATCAAGGAGCTACTCATATCTGTTGAGTTGGATGTAATTATGAATGATTAATAAAGCATTAAAAAGAAGAAAACAAACATAACTAAATCATATGGGTAAAACATAGTAACAGTCTCTAGTAGTATTATAGGATTGCTTGTAAGGGTAGGGTACAGTTGTGCATTAGCAACTAGATGCTAATCAGTAGATTCATTTCTATGTGTGAAGCTGCAGTAGTGCATAATATATATGTGAATACAAGTGCAGTATGTTAGGATTCAGGCCACGTGTCTTAATTACCAGGAGCGTAAAAAAAAAGGGGAGCCAAAGGGAGCTGTAAATAGGGCGAAAAGCTGGTTAGGCTAAATGTTGTAGGCTGCGTATGCTGAATCATGCTAAGAAGTTTTTAGTAGGGAGAAATAAACTAGTTTAAGCTTGTAAGAAAAGTGCAGCAGAGCACCAGTCATCAGATTAAACATGCAGTTATAAGTGCAATATACCACCAAATTTCTTAAGTAGAAAATTATATTGAAGGACACCCAGGTGCCACACAGCAAGGGCATCATAGTCTCAGAGGTAGAGTATGGGAATACAAAGAATATTGAGTATAAAGCTTTTTAGTAAGCAGACTGCAATCAAATCACATGGTGATGTAGAATGGCTATTGCTTCAGTTGTCTAGGAGCATTAGTGTAAAGTTGGATTCTGCATTACCGCTTATCTAGACATATGTAGAGTTAACATCAGATATGAACACAGCAATTCTAGATAACTATAGAGAGAACACAGTGAAGCATATAAGCAGAATATCATAAAGTAACAGAACTATATAAGCAACCTGTAAATATGTGCACACTAACATTAAGATTGAACAGCATTAATATGTGATGAATAACAAGTACAATCAATACTAGAAGCCCTGGGGCTAAACAAAGTAAAAAAGATGAGTCTAGCAGGCAGCTAGGTAGTGCATGATGCTTACTATACGTAGGATATGCTCTGTATGAAAACTTCAGTAAATAACTTAGCCAATGCCAATTCTAGGCCAAACAAGTACCAAGAGTTTTGAATGTCTTTGTAGTCGAACAGCATCATGGAAGGTAAGCCATCTGATCGGTAAGGGACTCCACATGTCATCCAGCTGAACCAAGCATGTCTTTAGAAAAATGGAACTGCATGTGCGGTTAGGCAACAGATCTAAGTGTGCGGCTAGAAGAGAGGCCCCGTCACTGCTGTAGATGCACTGGCTTACCCATAAGATTTAATCAGAGGTGCATACGTTCCTCTGCTGGTAATCGCCTGTGAGGTAAAGTGCCAGTGGTAAGCTAGGGCTACATCCAGCCCCAAGTAAGCCAGGAGTATCAGGGGTAAGTAAAGGGTAGGAGGCTGCCCCGTAGGCGACAGTCGTATGCGGCTCACGCTGCCGATTCCCCTTTTTACTGCTCTGGGATATGACTGTCAGCGGTACCGATGCTCTGTCTCGATAGGGCGCACCTGAGTGAGAGCCATGTAGCTCTTTAGTAGTATCTGACTCCTCGCCAACCCTCTGCTCCTCTGTGACTTCCAAGCCGCAGAGCGGTGAGAAGTGCTCTGATGCTGTTATCCAAGATGGCGACTGATGCGGCTCAACTGCAGTTTCTGATCGCCTCTTCTCGCACTCGGTCAGAACTTCTGAGGTGGCAATGTATGTGTTGCAGGGCTTGAAAGCCTCAGCTATGGTGTTCAGAAGCGCCTCATTATGGCGCTCCAAAAGTTCCACTATCTGGTTTAGAATAAGCGCAGCCATGGCTACTCACGTGTAGCGTGTTAGAAGAGAATAGAAACAGGTTCCATAAAAGTATATAATACTGCTAAGTTACCTTCAATGCAGCAAAAAGATAACCTTCCCCATGAATCTACAGGGTGGGGTAAAAAAAAAAATAAGCAAAATATGCATTAAATCCTTTAAAATTATGAGATTTTTTTTGAGCTCTGAAAGTGTGAGACTTGTCCCAGTGATAGTTGGCTCCGCCCCCTATGTTGTTGGTCTTTAACCCCTTAATGACCACTGCACTTTCTCTTGTAAGGTGTATCCAGTCCACGGATGAATCATTACTTGTGGGATATTCTCCTTCCCAACAGGAAGCTGCAAGAGGATCACCCACAGCAGAGCTGTCTATATAGCTCCTCCCCTAACTGCCACCTCCCAGTCATTCTCTTGCAGCTCTCGACAAAAAAGGAAGTAGCTAGAGAGATGTGGTGAATTAATGTAGTTTATCTTCAATCAAAAGTTTGTTATTTTCAAATGGTACCGGAGTTGTACTATTTAAGCCTCAGGCAGAAAGTTGATGAAAAGTCTGCCTGTGGTCTTTGATGATCTTAGCAGGTTGTAACTAAGATCCATTGCTGTTCTCACACATAACTGAAGAGATGGGTAACTTCAGCTGGGGGAATGGCGTGCAGGGTCTCCTGCTCTGAGGTATGTGCAGTTTTAAATTTTTCCAGAGAAATGAATATGCTAGAAAATGCTGACAATACCGGATTTATTTAAGGTAAGCCTGATTACAGTGATTTAATAACGACTGGTATCATGCTTCCTGTAAAGGGTAATATTTTTATTATTTACTCACATTACTGAATAGATATAACGTTTGCTTGAAGTGTATAAACGTTTATTACATATTGGTGATAAAACTTTATTCTGGGGCCCAGTTTTTTCCACATGGCTGTCTAGATTTTGCCTAGGGATAGTTTTTTAAGGCCCTCTCACTGTGAGTACAGGTTGGGAGGGGCCTATTTTCGCGCCTAAATGCGCATTAGTTTTTGCAGCTTGAGACATCAAGCTTCCCTGAAGGAGTCCCCTGAACATTTAGGACCTCTTTAAAGGGTTTTTGTGCCTTCCAAAGTTGCTGTATGGGCAGGTAGGGCCACAGCAGAGCTGTGGCAGTTTGTTGTGACTGTTTAAAAACGTTTATATTGTTTTTTTTATCCGGTTTTGAAACTAAGGGGTTAATCATCCATTTGCAAGTGGGTGCAATGCTCTTTCAGCCTATTATACACACTGTAAAAATTTTGTAAGATTTACTGCTTTTTTCACTGTTTTGCAGAGGAATCTGACAAGGGAGAAGATATGCCGAGTAACTCTCCCCACGTGTCAGAACCTTTGACTCCCTCTCAAGGGACGCCCGCTCAAGAGGCGCCAAGTACATCTAGCGCGCCCATAGCGTTTACCTTACAAGACATGGCGGCAGTTATGGATCATACCCTTACAGCGGTATTGTCCAAACTACCAGGGTTACAAGGAAAGCGAGACAGCTCTGGGGCTAGGAAAAATACAGAGCACTCTGACGCTTTAGTAGCTATGTCTGATATCCCCTCACAATATGCAGAAGCTGAGGAAGGAGAGCTTCTATCTGTGGGTGATTTTTCTGACTCAGGGAAGATACTTCAACCTGATTCTGATATGTCTACATTTAAATTTAAGCTTGAACACCTCCGCGTGTTGCTCAGGGAGGTTTTAGCTGCTCTGAATGACTGTGACACCATTATGGTCCCAGAGAAATTGTGTGGATTGGATAAATACTATGCAGTGCCTGTTTACACTGATGTTTTTCCAATACCTAAGAGGTTTTCAGAAATTATTACTAAGGAATGGGATAGACCAGGTGTACCATTCTCTCCCCCTCCTGTTTTTAAAAAGATGTTTCCCATAGATGCCGCTACACGGGACTTATGGCAAACGGTCCCTAAGGTGGAGGGAGCAGTCTCTACCCTAGCTAAGCGTACAACTATCCCCGTCGAGGACAGTTGTGCTTTCCTAGATCCAATAGATAAAAAGTTAGAGGGTTACCTTAAGAAAATGTTTATTCAACAGGGTTTTATTCTCCAGCCTCTTGCATGCATTGCCCCTGTCACTGCTGCTGCGGCCTTCTGGTTTGAGTCTCTGGAAGAGGCTCTGCAGGTAGAAACCCCATTGGATGATATACTTAACAAGCTTAAAGCTCTTAAGCTAGCCAATTCATTTGTTTCTGACGCCGTTGTTCATTTAACCAAACTAACTGCTAAGAACTCAGGTTTTGCTATTCAAGCGCGTAGGGGGTTATGGCTTAAATCCTGGTAAGCTGACGTTACTTCAAAGTCTAAGCTTCTCAATATTCCCTTCAAGGGGTAGACCCTATTCGGGCCCGGACTGAAGGAGATCATTTCTGATATTACTGGAGGAAAAGGTCACGCCCTTCCTCAGGATAGGCCCAACAAATTAAGGACCAAACAGACTAATTTTCATGCCTTTCGAAACTTCAAGACTGGCACAGCATCAACTTCCTCTAATACAAAACAAGAGGGAAATTTTGCCCAGTCCAAGCCGGTCTGGAGACCTAACCAGGCTTGGAACCAAGGAAGGCAGGCCAAAAAGCCTGCTGCTGCCTCTAAGACAGCATGAAAGATCAGCCCCCGATCCGGTAACGGATCTAGTAGGGGGCAGACTTTCTCTCTTCGCCCAGGCTTGGGCAAGAGATGTCCAGGATCCCTGGGCATTGGAAATTGTGTCCCAGGGGTATCTTCTGGACTTCAAAGCTTCTTCCCCAAAAGGAAGATTTCACCTCTCACAATTATCTGCAAACCAGATAAAGAGAGAGGCATTCTTACATTGTGTTCAAGACCTCCTACTTATGGGAGTGATCCACCCAGTTCCAAGGGAGGAACAGGGGCAAGGCTTCTATTCAAATCTGTTTGTGGTTCCCAAGAAAGAGGGAACCTTAAGACCAATCTTAGATCTCAAGATCCTAAACAAATTTCTCAGGGTACCATCCTTCAAAATGGAGACTATTCGAACCATCCTACCTATGATCCAGGAGGGTCAATATATGACTACCGTGGACTTAAAGGATGCTTATTTTCACATTCCGATACACAGAGATAGATCATCATTGGTTTCTCAGGTTCGCCTTCCTAGACAGGCATTACCAGTTTGTAGCTCTTCCCTTTGGGTTAGCTACGGCACCAAGAATCTTTACGAAGGTTCTGGGGTCAATTCTGGCGGTTCTAAGGCCGCGGGGTATAGCAGTAGCCCCTTACCTAGACGACATTCTGATAGCCAGGTTGTCAAAACTTCTAAATTCCTGCCGTGTTCTTTATTTTACTTCTTGCCCTTCAGTGGCTCAGTGTATGGAAGTAATCGGTTTAATGGTAGCGGCAATGGACATAGTGCTGTTTGCCCGCCTACATCTCAGACCACTGCAACTCTGCATGCTCAGTCAGTGGAATGGGGATTACACAGATTTGTCCCCTCTACTGAATCTGGATCAAGAGACCAGGGATTCTCTTCTCTGGTGGCTATCTCTGGTCCATCTGTCCAAAGGTATGACCTTCCGCAGGCCAGATTGGACAATAGTAACATCAGATGCCAGCCTTCTGGGCTGGGGTGCAGTCTGGAACTCCCTGAAGGCTCAGGGATCATGGACTCAGGAGGAGACACTCCTTCCGATAAACATTCTGGAACTAAGAGCGATATTCAATGCTCTTCAAGCTTGGCCTCAGCTAGCTGCGGTCAGGTTCATCAGATTTCAGTCGGACAACATCACGACTGTAGCTTACATCAGCCATCAAGGGGGAACAAGGAGTTCCTTAGCAATGTTGGAGGTTTCAAAGATAATTCGATGGGCAGAGATTCACTATCTATCAGCTATCCATATCCCAGGAGTAGAGAACTGCAAGGCGAATTTTCTAAGTCGACAGACTTTTCATCCGGGGGAGTGGGAGCTCCATCCGGAGGTGTTTGCACAGTTGATTCAACTTTGGGGCAAACCAGAACTGGATCTCATGGCGTCTCATCAGAACGCCAAGCTTCCTTGTTACGGATCCAGGTCCAGGGATCCCAAGGCAGCACTGATAGATGCTCTAGCAGCGCCTTGGGCCTTCAACCTGGCTTATGTGTTTCCACCGTTTCCTCTGCTCCCTCGTCTGATTGCCAAGATCAAGCAGGAGAGAGCATCAGTGATTTTGATAGCACCTGCGTGGCCCCGCAGGACTTGGTATGCAGATCTGGTGGACATGTCATCCTTTCCACCATGGACTCTGCCTCTGAGACAGGACCTTCTACTTCAGGGTCCTTTCAACCATCCAAATCTAATTTCTCTGCGTCTGACTGCTTGGAGATTGAACGCTTGATTTTATCAAAGCGTGGTTTCTCCGAGTCGGTCATTGATTCCTTAATACAGGCGCGAAAGCCTGTCACCAGGAAAATCTATCATAAGATATGGTGTAAATATCTTCATTGGTGTGAGTCCAAGGGTTACTCTTGGAGTAAAATCAGGATTCCTAGGATATTATCTTTTCTCCAAGAAGGATTGGAGAAGGGTTTGTCAGCTAGTTCCTTAAAGGGACAGATTTCTGCTCTGTCTATTCTTTTGCACAAACGTCTGGCTGAGGTTCCAGACGTTCAGGCGTTTTGTCAGGCTTTAGTTAGAATCAAGCCTGTGTTTAAACCTGTTGCTCCGCCATGGAGTTTAAATTTATTTCTTAAGGTTCTTCAAGGGGTTCAGTTTGAACCTTTGCATTCCATAGATATCAAGCTCTTATCTTGGAAAGTTCTGTTTTTAGTAGCTATCTCCTCGGCTCGAAGAGTTTCGGAGTTATCTGCTTTACAATGTGATTCCCCTTATCTCATTTTCCATGCAGATAAGGTAGTGTTACGTACCAAACCTGGTTTTCTACCTAAGGTGGTATCTAATAAAAATATCAATCAGGAGATTGTTGTACCGTCACTGTGTCCTAATCCTTCTTCAAAGAAGGAACGTCTTTTACACAATCTTGGTAAGGTGGTTCGTGCTTTAAAGTTTTATTTACAAGCTACTAAAGATTTTCGTCAAACATCTGCATTGTTTGTTGTCTACTCTGGACAGAGGAGAGGCCAAAAGACTTCGGCAACTTCTCTTTCTTTTTGGCTAAGGAGTATAATACGCTTAGCTTATGAGACTGCTGGCCAGCAGCCTCCTGAAAGAATTACAGCTCATTCTACTAGAGCGGTAGCTTCCACATGGGCTTTTAAGAATGAGGCTTCTGTTGAACAGATTTGTAAGGCGGCGACTTGGTCTTCGCTTCATACTTTTTCTAAATTCTATAAATTTGATACTTTTGCTTCTTCGGGGGCTATTTTTGGGAGAAAGGTCTTACAGGCAGTGGTGCCTTCCGTTTAAGCGCCTGCCTTTTCCCTCCCTTCATCCGTGTCCTATAGCTTTGGTATTGGTATCCCACAAGTAATGGATGATCCGTGGACTGGATACACCTTACAAGAGAAAACAAAATTTATGCTTACCTGATAAATTTATTTCTCTTGTGGTGTATCCAGTCCACGGCCCGCCCTGTCATTTTAAGGCAGGCGTTTTTTATTTTCAAACTACAGTCACCACTGCACCCTATAGTTTCTCCTTTCTCTTGCTTGTCTTCGGTCGAATGACTGGGAGGTGGCAGTTAGGGGAGGAGCTATATAGACAGCTCTGCTGTGGGTGATCCTCTTGCAGCTTCCTGTTGGGAAGGAGAATATCCCACAAGTAATGGATGATCCGTGGACTGGATACACCACAAGAGAAATAAATTTATCAGGTAAGCATAAATTTTGTTTTTTCATTTTCTGTCCGTTTGGGACCAGGGCTATTTTTACATTTCTGCTGTGTTTGTGTTTAGCTGTAATTTTCCTCTTTCTCGTTTACTGTACCCACACATATTATATACCGTTTTTCTTTCCATTAAATAGACTTTCTAAAGATACCATTATTTTCATCATATCTTATCATGTACTATAAAATTGTTTATAAAATATGAGGAAAAAATGGAAAAAAACACACTTTTTATAACTTTGACCCCCAAAATCTGTTACACATCTACAACCACCAAAAACACCTATGCTAAATAGTTTCTAAATTTTGTCCAGAATTTAGAGAAATACCCAATTTTTACATGTTCTTTGCTTTTTTTGCAAGTTATAGGGCCATAAATATAAGTAGCACTTTGCTATTTCCAAACCACTTTTTTTCAAAATTAGCGCTAGTTACATTGGAACACTGATATCTTTCAGGAGTCCCTGAATATCCATTGACATGTATATATTTTTTTTTAGAAGACATCCCAAAGTATTGATCTAGGCTCATTTTGGTATATTTCATGCCACCATTTCACCACCAAATGCGATCAAATAAAAAAAATGTTCACTTTTTCACAAATTTTTTCACAAAATTTAGGTTTCTCACTGAAATTATTTACAAACAGCTTGTGCAATTATGGCATATATAGTTGTAATTTTTTCTCTGGCATTCCCTTTGTTCATAAATAGCAGACATATATGGCTTTGACGTTGCTTTTTGGTAATTAGAAGGCCGCTAAATGCCACTGCACACCACACGTGTATTATGCCCAGCAGTGAAGGGGTTAATTAGGGAGCATGTAGGAAGCTTTTTGGGGTAATTTTAGCTTTAGTGTAGTGTAGTAGACAACCCAAAGTATTTATCTAGGCCCATTTTGGTATATTTCATGCCACCATTTCACCGCCAAATGCGATCAAATAAAAAAAAAAGTTAAATTTTTCCAAATTTTAGGTTTCTCACTGAGATCATTTACAAACATTTTGTGCAATTATGGCACAAATGGTTGTAAATGCTTCTCTGGGATCCCCTTTGTTCAGAAATAGCAGACATATATGGCTTTGGCGTTGCTCTTTGGTAATTAGAAGGCCGCTAAATGCTGCTGTGCACCACACGTGTATTATGCTCAGCAGTGCATGGGTTAATTAGGGAGCTTGTAGGGTTAATTTTAGCTTTAGTGTAGTGTAGTAGACAACCCCAAGTATTGATCTAGGCCCATTTTGGTATATTTCATGCCACTATTTTACCGCCAAATGCGATCAAATTAAAACAAATAGTCAACTTTTTCACAAACTTTAGATTTCTCACTGAAATTATATACAAACAGCTTGTGCAATTATGGCACAAATGGTTGTAAATGCTTCTCTGGGATCCCCTTTGTTCAGAAATAGCAGACATATATGGCTTTGGTGTTGCTTTTTGGTAATTAGAAGGCCGCTAAATGCCACTGCGCACAACGCGTGAATTATGCCCAGCAGTGAAGGGGTTAATTAGGTAGCTCCCCCTCTGCCTTATTGGGGGCCATCTTGGGTACTGGCAGCTGTCTGCCATTACCCAGTTTGCAAAAAATAAAAGGGTTTTATTTTATTGTTTTTCGTTTTTTCTGTAGGGTAGCTTCCCCCAACCCCTCCCAGATTCCTTAGATTACTTTTTGTAGGGATTTTAGTCCCCCTTTCTCCCACTTATAAAAAAATAATAATTCTGTAGTGTAGCGGTTCCCGCCCCCGATCCCGCCCCAGTTGAGTAGTTAGAGGTGCAGCTTTTCAAATGGTTTGCAGAGCAGGGTAAGTTGTGTAGTTCGTGGTGGAGCTTTTCAAATGGTTTGCAGAGCAGGGTAAGTTGTGTAGTTAGAGGTGCAGCTTTTCAAATGGTTTGCAGAGCAGGGTAAGTTGTGTAGTTAGAGGTGCAGCTTTACAAATGGTTTGCAGAGCAGGGTAAGTTGTGTAGTTAGAGGTGCAGCTTTTCAAATGGTTTGCAGAGCAGGATAAGTTGTGTAGTTAGAGGTGCAGCTTTTCAAATGGATTGCAGAGCAGGTTAAGTTGTGTAGTTAGAGGTGCAGCTTTTCAAATGGTTTGCAGAGCAGGGTAAGTTGTGTAGTTAGAGGTGCAGTTTTACAAATGGTTTGCAGAGCAGGGTAAGTTGTGTAGTTAGAGGTGCAGCTTTACAAATGGTTTGCAGAGCAGGGTAAGTTGTGTAGTTAGAGGTGCAGCTTTTCAAATGGTTTGCAGAGCAGGGTAAGTTGTGTAGTTAGAGGTGCAGCTTTACAAATGGTTTGCAGAGCAGGGTAAGTTGTGTCGTTAGAGGTGCAGCTTTACAAATGGTTTGCAGAGCAGGGTAAGTTGTGTAGTTAGAGGTGCAGCTTTTCAAATGGTTTGCAGAGCAGGGTAAGTTGTGTAGTTAGAGGTGCAGCTTTACAAATGGTTTGCAGAGCAGGGTAAGTTGTGTAGTTAGAGGTGCAGCTTTTCAAATGGTTTGCAGAGCAGGGTAAGTTGTGTAGTTAGAGGTGCAGCTTTACAAATGGATTGCAGAGCAGGGTAAGTTGTGTAGTTAGAGGTGCAGCTTATCAAATGGTTTGCAGAGCAGGTTAAGTTGTGTAGTTAGAGGTGCAGCTTTACAAATGGTTTGCAGAGCAGGGTAAGTTGTGTAGTTAGAGGTGCAGCTTTTCAAATGGTTTGCAGAGCATGGTAAGTTGTGTAGTTAGAGGTGCAGCTTTTCAAATGGTTTGAAGAGCAGGGTAAGTTGTGTAGTTAGGGGTGCAGCTTATCAAATGGTTTGCAGAGCAGGGTAAGTTGTGTAGTTTGAGGTGCAGCTTTACAAATGGTTTGCAGAGCAGGGTAAGTTGTGTAGTTCGAGGTGCAGCTTTACAAATGGTTTGCAAAGTAAGTTGTGTAGTTAGAGGTGCAGCTTTTCAAATGGTTTGCAGAGCAGGGTAAGTTGTGTAGTTCAAGGTGCAGCTTTACAAATGGTTTGCAGAGCATGGTAAGTTGTGTAGTTAGAGGTGCAGCTTTACAAATGGTTTGCAGAGTAAGTTGTGTAGTTAGAGGTGCAGCTTTTCAAATGGTTTGCAGAGAAGGGTAAGTTGTGTAGTTCGAGGTGCAGCTTTACAAATGGTTTGCAGAGCAGGGTAAGTTGTGTAGTTAGAGGTGCAGTTTTACAAATGGGTAGTTTATGGGTGTTAGTGTACTTTTTAGCACTTTAGTTATGAGTTTTATGCTACAGCGTTGTAGCGTAAAACTCATAACTACTGACTTTAGAATGTGTTACGGATCTTGTCGGTAGAGGCTGTACCGCTCACTTTTTGGCCTCGCAGGACAGACTCGTAATACCGACGCTATGGAAGTCCCATAGAAAAAGGGTTTACGAAGTTTATGTAAGTCGGTTTGCGATAAGGCCAAACAAGTGTGCGGTACACCTATACCTGCAAGACTCGTAATAGCAGCAGATCTATGGTTAATTTTCTAAATATGCCCCAAATGCCCTCAAAATAGAGGGTATTTATAGTTTATTAAAAAAACTGTAGCATTTTTTAAAAATAAAAAAACAACTGCACTAGGCAGTTTTCAGGGGCTAAAGCTGGCGGGTGTGGGGAGTTAGAAAAAAAACGGCACTGAAAAGTGGTTTTACATTGTGGTCTATGGGAACTGTGTAACCTACTTCTCTTCTCTTATATCTATTCATTCCTCAAACCCTAAACGACTCTTCTCTAATTTCAACTCTCTCCTCTGCCCACCTGCACCACTCCCTTCATCTGTCTTTAGTGCTCAAGACCTGGCAGACTACATTTTAAGTAAAATGCATACTATACGAAGCAACATACCGAAACAAGCCTGCAATCTTCCATCTCCATATCCGGTCGCCCCCTCTGCCACTCTCTGCATCTTAACCCTAGCCACTGAGAATGAAGTGGGTTCCTTATTGTCTTCCTCACGCCTCACTACCTGCCCACTAGACCATATTGCTTCACATCTAATACCTTTCTTTGTCTTCCACCCTCACTCCAGCTCTTACTCACATCATCAACCTATCCCTTTCTCTCTCCCGCCTCTCCACATTCAATCGATCCTAAATGCCCTTTACAGGCTAATCCACCTTTCCCACCACTCTGTAACTGCTGCCCCTCTCAGTGAGTTCCTTTACTGGCTCCCAACAAACAGTTTTCCACTCTTATGAGCATGTCTAGGTACTTTCCTACCCCTACACATACAAGCCCCTACACTACTTTCCTGCCCTTAAACTACTTTCCTACCCCTACACTCCATCCTAGAAACAGTCCACTTCCTTACCTGTTTCCAGAATTAGCCCCTTCCTAGCTGGTCTTTAAGTAAAAATAAAAAAACAGTCATGTAAGGGAAATTAATTTTATATTAGGGCCTGGATTTAAATCTTACCACTAAATAAATATCATGGATGGAAACCTTTTGTGGAGTTTTCCTTAAGGTTTGGTCTTTTAGGAATCATATCATTTTAATGGATTTGCAGTTGAGGGGTTTTTAAATATGACCTTGTCTACACTTGTGTAACGTCTACTGAAGGCGTGTTTTATCAATAATCTCACAAATTGTATAAGCTATTCATTTTGTTAAAGTCCAGCGAGTGCCCACTTTTTGTAGTTATTTATAAACATAAATTAACATGTATATAATTATATCAGTATATCTATATGTGTTTTAAATTATCATTTTAACTCACGTTGTTTTTTCTTTATTAGGACCATTTATAAACCGCTTGATACCATTATTAAATGTACCAATTATTTTGTCAATCAAACACAAGCAAGATGCAAATACAAAAAAACATAACACATTTTTTAAATTAATGATGTAACTTTTATTTATTATTTGATAAATAAATCATTAAGGGTGTTTTCTTCAGGTGTTCAGTTCTTGCACAGGATCAGCTTTGCCTCACAAACTCCACACACATACTTTTTGAGAGACCTGGAATGGCGATGGTATCTGGCGATGGAGAAAAGAACAACATTTAATGGGTTAGTACTCAAGCAAACACTAGAACGCGGTTTTGTAGCGTACTCCATAGAAGTCTATGAGGAGAGGGATTTAGCCTGGCCACGCTGTTAGACTTCCAGATATTAGTGCACCTGAGAAATTTGCTTCAGAAATAACTTTTTACTTTGAACTTGTAACATGAGCGCAAGGATAATTAACACTATTGATTTAATGGGTTTGCTCTCCACTTGTACTCAAGGCTTTAGTAAGAAAGGTGCATAAAAGAAAACTTGGGAATTCATCAAAATGATACTCACTTTTGTGTACAACCGCTGCACTTATAGGTGTATTTATAGAAGATCTCATATTCATGGTATGTGTTAATAGGGGGCAGCTCTGGATGCGCTGTGGTTGCCTTGGTGGTGTACTTTCTCCAAGGTTGTCCGTGCCCACCTTCAATGCCATCAATAAGCCAGGTGGCAGCATGACACATCTCGTGCACCAGAGCATCACGAAGCCTCTCTAGTAAAATAAATGATATATATATATTAGTTTAAAACATACCCAGAATGTTTAGACTTAGATTTTTTATAACTGGATAACTTTAAAAAATAAGTAAGTTATGTTAGTGGTAGAAAGATGTATTTTTAAATAAATGTAAAGTAAATATATAGGGGTAGTAGATTTAACAACTGTCGGACGGACATGATCCGCTGTAGGGGATCATGTCCGCCCGACAACGCTAAATGACGACAGCATTTGCTCACGCGGAAACAGCTACATCCGCAACATTAGAAATATACCCTATAGTGTCTTTTCATGTAATTTTTCATTTAACCCCTGAGTTCTCAAAAGTTCTGCACAGTCCTATGATACTTTATACCATGGTCAGAGCAAAACTGTTAAGCGTGTGTGTGTTAATGACAATAAAAATGTGTTTTACTCTGATTCCTAAACCTAAATCAACACTCATAACAGCATACCTGCAGAATCAATAATCTTGTCGGCTAATTCAATACTGGCACATGGTTTGTTGTTGATCTTGTTGTCAACCCATGTGTCGCACTTTCCTGCAGTTTTTCTCATCCTTTTGTTCCATTTGATATCCATATTTTGGGGAAGCTGAAGGGAATAAAACAATAATACAGTTATTTTCTAATTATGAGAAGATAATAAATATTTTGAAACTTAGGGCCTGAACATCAAAACTCTCCAGTATGGAGAGACATCACACAAAATCTTTGGGAGCTTTTCTTGAGCATTATATTGTAATGTAGGCGTCTCTCCTTCACATCCAGGAGCCAATTTAGGGCAAGATTACAAGCGTAGCATTCGGTACATTAAAAAGACGCTGTACATCATTTTTTTTTAATTAGTGGAAGTAATAGAGCACAAATATTGTCCTTATCCCCTAAATACAAAATGCATCACACACATAACACCCCTCATATGAAAGGAGAGATGAGCCAGTAGGCATTTGTGGTGAGAAAATACTTAAGGGTGTCTGAGTAACTTAAGTCTAGGGAAACAGGAGATTGAAGTGTTGCTCTGACTGCACTTAATTAAAAGCAGTAAATCTTACCCTGCATTTCCTCTGTATTTACCCTCCTCTGTTATTACAATTAGTATGTAATATGGATTATGTACATACCTTCCCCTCAAATATGGTGGAGTTGTAAAAGCTGTAGAGTTTCTCGCAGAGTTCACTTTTAATGTTCTTAAAATGTATCACATAATCTGAACTCGGGTCCGAGAGCTCCTGCAGAAAGCAATCTTTAAAGTTGCAGGTTAAATCACTGTAGAAAAAAAATAAAAAAATTAATCAGTGATGTATATATCATCTGAAAGAATACAGATTTAATCTTTGGGGTACTTGAGGTGACTTATTGTATGGCTTCTGCTTCTTACATTGTGGTTCGCAGGTTTGCATGAGCGGTCACTGCTTAGTTACATGTAGGCATAAGAAATAGATTTGTTTGAGATATATGATCAGATTATAACCTTATAATAAAGGATTTCAGCATAAATATTATTTTTACCAATAAAACTTGTGACTGCAGAAGATCTGCTGAAGGTTACATGAATGTTTTGTGTGCCCTGGGTATTATTTAGTGTGTGCTCTTTAGTAATTGTGTTGTGTTATGTCAGGTGTAGAGTATGGTAATGTTTTGTGTAGGTATAGGGAGAAGAGAATAAAGATTTATCAATAATTAGGTTCAGTAGGGTTGAAAACTCTTATTGATTTATATGTGATTGTATACATTTGTGTTGGAGGAGGAGTGGACATGCTTTAATAAAAGTTAGGCAGGAGGTTAGGAGATTATGGTCAGAAAGAGAGAACGTGCAATTAGAGAACTGGTTGATTCTAGGCTTTGTTATCAAGAGGGAAGGTTAGGGCTCTGGTAAGTTGGATTTGCACATGAAAAATAAAAAAGATCACATACCTGTTGCCTGCACAGGGTTTTGTCAGATTACTCGGTCCTGGTTTAGCTTTGGCGAAGGAAACATAAAGCTCTGAAGAATCAGATGGTGCTTTGCGCTTCCTGCCAGAGCTAAACATTTTTGCTGGTATTAGTAGAAATAATATGTAGAAATGCGGTTTTCAGAAGAATCCCAACACTGCTGCTCGCTAGATAAAAATATCCGTTCTGAGAATGTGCTAATGGGGATATCACTTATTAACCAATGTTATTATGATGTCACTGTTGGTGATGTCACAGTAATGCCATGCTAACTGCTAACTTATTAACCAATGTTATTATGATGTCACTGTTGGTGATGTCACAGTAATGCCAAGCTAACTGCTCAACTCTACTGCATTGCTCTTAATAACAGATAACCCCCTATATTTTGAATACAATGTCTATCTGTGCAAAAACATGAAGTTGTGTAAACAAATTCTCAGAATAGTTACGTAGCTCTATAACTATGGTATTAGAATTGTAAAACTAATGAAAAAATATTATAAGAAAGGAGTTATTAAAAGCTTATTTTGAGAAAATAAGCATAAAATTAAAGTCAGATAGATAGATAATAGATAGAGAGATAATATATAGATGATAGATGGATAGCTGTGAGAGAAGCTCATGTGAGCGAGTCTGAAGCACTAGTTAAGTAGTAGTGGTTTTAAGATCACCTGTACTTAAACTCTCCACCATCTAAAGTGTGGCAGATTGCAGTCATCCTTTTCAAATTAATTTGAGATAATTGACAGCTCCCTCTTGTGCACTATTAGCAGAGTGCAAGCAGGGGGCTGCATTGCACAAGCAGTGGCTCCCTCTTGTGCACAGGGCAATCAGGGGGCGATATTGCACAAGCATCGGCTTGGGCAATTTTAAATGTGTCCAGCGCATTGCTGCCTGCTTGCCGTGAGGCTGGGCAAACAAGGTTTGCATTCCCCTTAATAAATGGAACCCATAACAATAAAATATAAAGGGCTAGATTACAAGTGGAGCGCTAACTAGTGCTTTCGCTAGAGTGCTAATTGCGCTAGCGGTAAAATCTTTTGCGCACGTCGGGTTGTGCTGATATTACAAGAAAAAATTATTGCTCTAGTGCTAACTCGACTCGAGAAAATGCTTTACCCGACTCGAGAAAATGCGATCGCCTACTGCTCCATAGAAGTCAATAGAGCAAAAAAAAAAAAACACCCTACTCGCATGCTAACCCGAATCCCCATTTAATCTTATAACTCCTAAACCGCCACACAGCCCACCGTAAGGTCACCACTACACTATTAACCCCTAAACTGCCACACCCTGCATCGCAAACTACCTAAATAAACTATAAATCCCTAAACCGCCATCATCCCACATTGCAAAGTACCAAAATAAACTATTAATCCCTAAATAACCACCCCCACATCACCAAGTAATAAACTAACATCTAACCCCCTAACCCAACACCCCGTAACTTATCCCAAATTAAAATACACCAAGATTTACAAAAAAAATCCTAACTACCTTAAAAACAAAACAACTTACCTGTAAAATTAAATAAAAACCTAATCTAACCTTTAAAACCTTAAGTACAATATGTTGAAAACAGTTCACAAAGTTCAACAGAAGTGCTAGGAACAAAACATTAGTGATGTTGCGAATTGTTCGCCGGCGAATAGTTCCCAGCGAACATAGCTTGTTCGCGTTCGCCGCGGCGGGCGAACATATGCGATGTTCGATCCGCCCCCTATTCGTCATCATTGAGTAAACTTTGACCCTGTATCTAACAGTCTGCAGACACATTCCAGCCAATCAGCAGCAGACACTCCCTCCCAGACCCTCCCAGCTCCTGGACAGCAGCCATTTTAGATTCATTCGGAAGCTGCTTTCTTAGTGAGAGGAGGGACAGTGTAGATGCTACTGATTTAATAGGTAAATTAATCAGGTAAACATCAGTCTGCTAGTGTAATCTAATTGCAGTTGCCTGCTAGTGTGTGTGCCAGGCCAACTTGCCCAGTGCCACCACTCATATCTGGTGTAACAGTATTGTAAATAATAAAAAAAAAAAACTTTTTTGACTGTGAAACATCAGTCTGCTAGTGTAATCTAATTGCAGTTCCCTGCCTGCTAGTGTGTGTGCCAGGCCCACTTGCCCAGTGCCACCACTCATATCTGGTGTAACAGTAGTGTAAATAATAAAAAAAAAACTTTTTTGACTGTGAAACATCAGTCTGCTAGTGTAATCTAATTGCATTTGCCTGCCTGCTAGTGTGTGTGCCAGACCCACTTGCCCAGTGCCACCACTCATATCTGGTGTAACAGTAGTGTAAATAATTAAAAAAAAAAACTTTTTTGACTGTGAAACATCAGTCTGCTTGTGTAATCTATTTGCAGTTGCCTGCCTGCCAGCGTGTGTGCCAGGCTCACAGCGTATACTGTGCCCACTTGCCCAGTGGCACCACTCATATCTTGTTTAATAGTAGTGTAAGTGTACATTTAAAAAAATAAAAACTTTTTGGACTGTCAAACATCAGTCTGCTTTTTTGTGTCAGGCTCACAGCGTATACTGTGCCCACTTGCCCAGTGCCACCACTCCTATCTTGTTTAATAGTAGTGCAAGTGTACATTTAAAAAAAAATGACAGGTAGAGGCAGGCCACCCCGCAGGTGCCGTCGTGGTCATGGTGCTGTGATTCCCTTTGGCCATAGAATAATGCCCAGTGTTCAGAGGCCACGTACCATGAACTCGAAAAGTTCTGAGGAGGACATAGTTGACTTTTTAACACAGGACACCCAATCTTCTATAGCTTCCGCTCCAAACCTTGACGCACCATCCTCCTCCAGCTTATCTTTGGGCACCTCTCAAGTTACTACCACTCGCCCGCCTGCCGCCACCACCAACACTAGCACCACAGCCGCTTCACTTGATCTGGCAGAGGAGTTATTTACACATCATTTGGAAGAAATGAGTGATGCACAACCATCATTGGCAGAGGATGTAGATAACAGTGATATGTCTCAGTCAGGCAGCATTACAGACATGGAAGTACGGTGGGATGATGATGATGTTGTACCCGCTGCTGCTTCTTTTGTTGATTTGTCAGATACAAGTGAAGCGGTTGATGATGACGATGCGTCCGTGGGTGTCACGTGGGTGCCCGCTAGAAGAGAAGAAGAACAGGGGGAAAGTTCAGATGGGGAGACAGAGAGGAGGAGGAGGAGGAGGAGGAGGAGATGAGTTGGAAGCAGGGGGAGGTTGTCGCAAGGAGCTAGTGGCACAGTCAGACAGCATGCATCGGCACTCGGGGTCAGCCAGACAGCACGCCAATCAACGCATGCTGTTGCCACCACCAGAATGCCGTCATCGCAGAGCTCAGCAGTGTGGTATTTTTTTTGTGTGTCTGCCTCTGACAACAGTGATGCCATTTGCAACTTGTACCAAAAGAAACTGAGTCGTGGGAAGTCCAACACCCACCTAGGTACAACTGCTTTGCGAAGGCACATGGTCTAACATCACAAACGCCGATGGGAAGAACACATAAGTAGAAGCAGCACACAAACTCAAAGCTGCCATCCTCCTCCTGGTCCAGCATCTTCAGCCATGTCAACTACTGCTGTCCTCCTTGCCCCCTCTCAACCATCCGCCACTCCGTCTCTCTTCCGGAGCAGTTCCTGCTCATCTGCCCACAGTCAGATGTCTGTCAAGGACATGTTTGAGCGTAAGAAGCCAATGTCACAAAGTCACTCCTTGCCTGGCATCTGACAGCTGGCTTGTCTGAACTCTTAGCCCGTCAGCTTTTACCATACAAGCTGGTGGAGTCTGAGGCTTTCCAAAAATTTGTAGCTATTGGGACACCGCAGTGGAAGGTACCCGGCCGAAATTTCTTTGCACAAAAGGCAATCCCCAATTTGTACTCGATTGTGCGAAAGGAAGTAATGGCATGTCTGGCACACAGTGTTGGGGCAAGGGTCCATATGACCACTGATAGCTGGTCTGCAAAGCATGGTCAGGGCAGGTATATCACCTACACTGCGCATTGGGTAAACCTGCTGACGGCTGCCAAGCATGGAATGCGTGGCTCTGCAGAGGAGGAGTTGGTGACACCGCCACGACTTGCAGGCAGGCCTGCTGCCACCTCCTCTACTCCTCCTACTCCATCCTCTTCCATAACCTCCTTGGCTGAGTCCTCCTCTGCTGCTGCATCTTGCTCCACATCAACGGCACCCCCCCCAGCTCCGCAGGTACTATTCCACATCCCGGATACGGCAGTGTCACGCCGTCTTGTGGTTGACTTGTCTGAAAGCAGAGAGTCACACCGGACCAGCACTCCTGTCCGCCCTGAACGCACAGGTGGATCAGTGGCTGACTCCGCACCAACTGGAGATCGGCAAAGTGGTTTCTCACAATGGAAGTAATTTGGTGGCGGCATTGAAATTGGGCAAGTTGACACATGTGCCGTGCATGGCACATGTGTGTAATCTGATCGTACAACGCTTTGTGCACCCAGGCTTACAGGACGTCCTGAAGCAGGCCAGGAAGGTGTGTGGCCATTTGAGGTGTTCCTACACGGCCATGGCGCACTTTTCTGATATCCAGCGGCGAAACAACATGCCAGTGAGGCGCTTGATTTGCGACAGCCCGACACGTTGGAATTTAACACTCCTAATGTTCGACCACCTGCTCCAACAAGAAAAAGCCGTTAACAAGTATTTGTATGACCGGGGTGCTAGGACAGCCTCTGCGGAGCTGGGAATTTTTTTGCTAAGTTACTGGGCGCTCATGCGCAATGCCTGTAGGCTCATGCGTCCTTTTGAGGAGGTGACAAACCTAGTCAGTCGGACCGAAAGCGCCATCAGCGACATCATACCATTTGTTTTCTTCCTGGAGCGTGCCCTGCGAAGAGTGCTGGATCAAGCCGTAGATGAGCATGAAGAGGAAGAGGAAGAGTTGTGGTCACCATCACCACCAGAAACAGCCTTATCAGCATCGCTTGCTGGACCTGCGGCAACGCTGAAAGAGGATTGTGAGGAAGAGGAGTCAGAGGAGGAATGTGGCTTTGAGGAGGAAGACCAACCACAACAGGCATCCCAGGGTGCTCGTTGTCACCTAATCTGGTACCCGTGGTGTTGTATGTGGCTGGGGGGAAGAAGATACCTTCAGTGACATCACTGAGGACGAGGAACAGGACATGAGTAGCTCGGCATCCAACCTTGTGCAAATGGGGTCTTTCATGCTGTCGTGCCTGTTGAAAGACCCTCGTATAAAAAAGCTGAAGGAGAACGACCTGTACTGGGTGTCCATGCTACTAGACCCCCGGTATAAGCATAAAGTGCCAGAAATGTTACCGAATTACAACAAGTCGGAAAGGATGCAGCATTTCCAAAATAAATTAAAAAGTATGCTTTACACAGCATATAAGGGTGATGTCACAGCACAACGTGAATCTAACAGGGGAAGAGCTGAAAGTAATCCTCCGACTCCCATGACCACGCCGGCAAGGACAGGATGCTTTACAGACGTGTTGTTTATGGAGGACATGCAGAGCTTTTTAACTCCTATGCATCGCCACAGCCCTTCGGGGTCCACCCTCAGAGATCGTCTCGACCGACAGGTAGCAGACTACCTTGCCTTAACTGCAGATCTCGACACTCTGAGGAGCGATGAACCCCTTGACTACTGGGTGTGCAGGCTTGACCTGTGGCCTGAGCTATCCCAATTTGCAATAGAACTTCTGGCCTGCCCCCCTTCAAGTGTCCTGTCAGAAAGGACCTTCAGTGCAGCAGGAGGTATTGTCACTGAGAAGAGAAGTCGCCTAGGTCAAAAAGTCTAGATTACTTCACCTTTATTAAGATGAATGAGGGATGGATCCCGAAAGGACTGACATTGGGCGATACATTCGAGTAAAAAAGGCCTGATGAGATGAGCTGCCTTGGGCTAAAAATGGTCCACACACTGCTGTATTTTATCTTCAAATGCCGGATGACTTGCGTGACTTATCCGCCACCAACTAGGGTTCAAGCCGCAATGTTTTAGGGCACTTTCTGCCTGGGAAACAAACATAAATTTTTCTGGCCGCTGCTACAGCAGCGGCTGCAGCAATACCTAATTTTTCAGGCATGAGTACATGCCAAATTTTTCTGGCCTCTGGTGCTGCACTGTGGCTTCAAAACCAAAACCAAAAAAAAAGACACTTAACAGGATTAAACTGATAGGAATAGTACTACTTAACACACCACTCCTATCTGGTGGCACATTAGATTGCACGCGCAGTGCCCCAAATTTGAAGTAGGAGGACCGACCAAGCATCTTTTTCCATCTCCCGGTTCCTAAAATCCATGCCATATACACATCCCCTGATAGGGGACACCGCAGTGGAAGGTACCCGGCCAAAATTTCTTTGCACAAAAGGCAATCCCCAACCTGTACTCGATTGTGCAAAAGGAAGTAACCTTACCATGGGTCCCAGACCGCACGTCTTGTAATTCTCTGTCTGTGAAATTATCTATCTATCAAATCTATTTATCTATCAAATCTATCTGTCTATCGTATCTATCAAATGTTTATTGCATCTATTGATCTATCTATCTAATCTATGTATCTATCTATCAAATCTATCTATCTCGTGGCCGGACTGTTTTGTGACAGCCACTTGTGTTTCGGCCAAATGTCCGTCAGCCAAATGTCCATCGGCTAAAAGTCCGGCCATAATTGCACGCGCAGTGCCCCAAATTTGAAGTACGAGGACCGACCAAGCATCTTTTTCCATCTCCCGATTCCTAAAATCCATGCCATATACACCTCCCCCGATAGGGCGAGTAACAGGTATTAAACTGATCAGAATAGTACTGCTTAACACACCACTCATATCTGGTGGCACAGTAGATTGCACGCGCAGTGCCCCAAATTTGAAGTAGGAGGACCGACCAAGCATCTTTTTCCATCTCCCGGTTCATAAAATCCATGCCATATACACGTCCCCTGGCACCGCAACTGCCTCTGGGAACCTTACCATGGGTCCCAGACCGCACGTCTTGTAATTCTCTGTCTGGGAAATTATATATTTATCAAATCTATCTATTTATCTATCAAATCTATCTAACTATCTATTGTATCTATCAAATGTATATTGCATCTATTGATCTATCTAATCTATGTATCTATCTATCAAATCTATCTCGTGGCCGGACTGTTTTGTGACAGCCACTTGTGTTTCGGACAAATGTCCGTCGGCCAAATGTCCGTCGGCTAAAAGTCCGGCCACGATTGCACGCGCAGTGCCCCAAATTTGAAGTAGGAGGACCGACCAAGCATCTTTTTCCATCTCCCGGTTCCTAAAATCCATGCCATATACACCTCCCCCGATAGGGGGAGTAACAGGTATTAAACTGATCAGAATAGTACTACTTAACACACCACTCATATCTGGTGGCACAGTAGATTGCACGCGCAGTGCCCCAAATTTGAAGTAGGAGGACCGACCAAGCATCTTTTTCCATCTCCCGGTTCCTAAAATCCATGCCATATACAAATCCCCTGATAGGGGACACCGCAGTGGAAGGTACCCGGCCAAAATTTCTTTGCACAAAAGGCAATCCCCAACCTGTACTCGATTGTGCAAAAGGAAGTAACCTTACCATGGGTCCCAGACCGCACGTCTTGTAATTCTCTGTCTGTGAAATTATCTATCTAGCTATCAAATCTATCTATTTATCTATCAAATCTATCTATCTGTCTATCGTATCTATCAAATGTATATTGCATCTATTGATCTATCTATCTAATCTATGTATCTATCTATCTATCAAATCTATCTCGTAGCCGGACTGTTTTGTGACAGCCACTTGTGTTTCGGCCAAATGTCCATCGGACAAATGTCCGTCGGACAAATGTCCGTCGGCTAAAAGTCCGGCCACAATTGCACGCGCAGTGCCCCAAATTTGAAGTAGGAGGACCGACCAAGCATCTTTTTCCATCTCCCGGTTCCTAAAATCCATGCCATATACATCTCCCCCGATAGGGGGAGTAACAGGTATTAAACTGATCAGAATAGTACTACTTAACACACCACTCCTATCTGGTGGCACATTAGATTGCACGCGCAGTGCCCCAAATTTGAAGTAGGAGGACCGACCAATCATCTTTTTCCATCTCCCGGTTCCTAAAATCCATGCCATATAAACGTCCCCTGGCGCCGCAACTGCCTCTGGGAACCTTACCATGGGTCCCAGACCGCACGTCTTGTAACTCTCTGTCTGGGAAATTATATATCTATCAAATCTATCTATTTATCTATCAAATCTATCTAACTATCTATCGTATCCATCAAATGTATATTGCATCTATTGATCTATCTAATCTATGTATCTATCTATCAAATCTATCCATCTCGTGGCTGGACTGTTTTGTAACAGCCACTTGTGTTTCAGACAAATGTCCGTCAGACAAATGTCCGTCAGCTAAAAGTCCGGCCACGATTGCACGCGCAGTGCCCCAAATTTGAAGTAGGAGGACCGACCAAGCAACTTTTTCTATCTCCCGGTTCCTAAAATCCATGCCATATACACCTCCCCCGATAGGGGAAGTAACAGGTATTAAACTGATCAGAATAGTACTACTTAACACACCACTCATATCTGGTGTCACAGTAGATTGCAAGCGCAGTGCCCCAAATTTGAAGTAGGAGGACCGACCAAGTATCTTTTTCCATCTCCCGGTTCAAAAAATCCATGCCATATACACGTCCCCTGGCGCCGCAACTGCCTGTGGGAACCTTACCATGGGTCCCAGACCGCACGTCTTTTAATTCTCTGTCTGGGAAATTATATATCTATCAAATCTATCTATTTATCTATCAAATCTATCTAACTATCTATCAAATGTATATTGCATTTATTGATCTATCTATCTAATCTATGTATCTATCTATCAAATCTATCTATCTCGTGGCCGGACTTTTTTGTGACAGCCACTTGTGTTTCGGCCAAATGTCCATTGGACAAATGTTCGTCGGCCAAATGTCCGTCGGCTAAAAGTCCGGCCACAATTGCACGCGCAGTGCCCCAAATTTGAAGTAGGAGGACCGACCAAGCATCTTTTTCCATCTCCCGGTTCCTAACATCCATGCCATATACACCTCCCCCGATAGGGGGTGTAACAGGTATTAAACTGATCAGAATAGTACTACTTAACACACCACTCATATCTGGTGGCACAGTAGATTGCACGCGCAGTGCCCCAAATTTGAAGTAGGAGGACCGACCAAGCATCTTTTTCCATCTCCCGGTTCATAAAATCCATGCCATATACACGTCCCCTGGCGCCGCAACTGCCTGTGGGAACCTTACCATGGGTCCCAGACGGCACGTCTTGTAATTCTCTGTCTGGGAAATTATATATCTATCAAATCTATCTATTTATCTATCAAATCTATCTAACTATCTATCAAATGTATATTGCATCTATTGATCTATCTATCTAATCTATGTATCTATGTATCTATCAAATCTATCTATCTCGTGGTTGTGCAAATGGACTGTTTGCGGTTGTTTGCGGTGCGTTAAACGGGGAGTTTGGTCTGTCACTGTGAAGCGGGCGTAACCCTTACACTACCTGATCGATACAACATCATACCTGATGTTTTAAAGCACGTTATTCCAAACAATTTAGGAATGTTAGGTGATTTATGCCCTTTATGGATTAAAACCAGACTCTGCATCAACTATGTAATTTTCCGTGGGAGTTTTGCCATGGATCCCCCTCCGGCATGCCACAGTCCAGGTGTTAGTCCCCTTGAAACAACTTTTCCATCACTATTGTGGCCAGAAAGAGTCCCTGTGGGTTTTAAAATTCACCTGCCTAGTGAAGTCAATGGCGGTTCGCCCGGTTCATCCGTTCGCGAACAGTTGCGGAAGTTCGAGTCCGTCGTTCGCGAACGGAAAATTTTCAGTTCGCGACATCACTACAAAACATTAGTTGGCACTAAACCCAATTTTTTTCTTTCATGAATTAGATAGAGCATGCAATTTTAAGCAAATTTATCATTTACTCCTATTATCGATTTTCTTCGTTCTCTTGCCATCTTTATTTAAAAAGCAGGAATGTAAAGCTTAGAAACTGGCCCATTTTAGGTTCAGCACCCTGGATAGGGCTTGCTTATTGCTAACTACATTCAGTCAATCAATAAGCAAGCGCAACCCAGGTTCTGAACCAAAAATGGGCCGGCTCCTAAGCTTTTCATTTAAAAAATTAATAGGAGTAAATTAGAAAGTTGCATGCTCTATCTGAATCATTAAAGATTTTTTTTTGGATTTAGTATCCCTGTCACGGATACCAGGCTGCCAAGGCTACCCCCACCCTCCTACTACCTGGCTCACTGTTTATTACCTAGTTTTCTGGAACCTTATGGCCTACGCAATGTCCCAAACTCTCTCCCTTTAGTGTTTTCCCTGTTTATACCTCCACTCTCCTCATGGAACTACTACCTGGCCGGACTGTCCAGGAACCCCGCTGCCTAAGTCGCTCCCAGAGCTCCGCTCTTTTGGAGATTGATGCCTCCTATAGAGAGCAAGACATGGGGTGATTGCTGGAAGGGAGCTCCTTTGGGAAAGTGGGGTTTCGGGTCCCACCTACAACCACTACTCCCCCTGGCTTACCCGGTGTACCTTTCATCCGCTGCCGCTCCGGTCCCCAGCGATGGATCATGTCGCTTTTTGGATTGGGACACCTTGGGGCTTGGAGCTCTCCACTGGTACCTGAGAAAAGCCTGCCGCTTCCTCGGGATCACCGCGAAACAGCAACCTAGGTATTACAGGGACTTTATGGACCTATGTCTTCTATGGGGGCATAAGATCTGGGGATCAGATAAGACCCTTATCAAGAGGGGCAGTGTGTATATAAACAGTGTGTGTTTCACAATAAAGTCTGTTCGTGTTTCACCTGAATACTGGTCTTGTTTGAATACTGGTCTTATTTGGGTGGGCTCTCTCCCGAATGAACCTAGCTTCTCACAGCTCCACCAGATGTGTAGAAGGATGGCAGTCTCGCCACATCTCCTCCAGCAGTCCCTGTTAATGTGTTTTTAAATGTTTTGTAGTCTTAGGGGGTTCAGGTACCAACGAGACAAGAACTTATAATTCATCTCCTGGATTCTGGCAGATATTGAGGCATTTTTATGATGGTTGAATATTTGTATCCAGTCTTTCTGGGTTAGATCTAACCCTAGATCTATGGGCCTTATATTATCTTATAAATTGAGGAGATTGTGTGCCGAGGGAGGTGTTGTAGTGTGCATAAGGTCTCAAAAGGAGTTAGGGATCGGGTTATGTTTCTTTTATACTTATGAGAGTTTATGTAATGTGACAGTTGCAAGTGCGTATACCAAGATGGGGGAATCCAATCTTCTCTGTCCGTTAGTTCCTGTGTGAAGATGAGTTTTCCATCTGAGAGAATATTTTTCAGTGTGAAAGTTGGGGGTAGGTTGGTGTGAAGGTCTTGACGCGTGGTAAAAATGGGAGCTCTGGGTTGTGAATTCAAGAGGTTAATGGGGGCGGGTCTTGAAAATATGTGTGTGCTAGTCACCATTAGCTTGTCCCATTGAGTAAAAAATGATGTTAAGAGAGGGTAATTTTGTATTGTCCTTGGTTTTTTGGTGGGGGTGTAACCTTGCCAACCAGCTGAAATTATTAATTTGTAGTATTTCTCTATCCAGTCATATCCACTGTTTATTAATTGTGTTATGGCTCCAGTCAACTAATCTTTGTAGTAATGTTGCTATTCTATATAGAGGCCCCCTCTATCCCTGGTAAGGTATAAGGTCTTTTTATGAACCTGTGGTTTAGTGTTATTCCAAATGAATTGTTCTAGGTTGGATACAAATAGAGATATAATAGGAGTGCCAACAGGCTAAAGTATGATATCAGGCAACAGACAATATAAAAGATAAAATATAAAATTACTACATTTATTATAAATGACTAAAAACCAATTCAAACAGATTAAAATGTCTAAAATGATGGTAGGATAAAAAAATAATCCATAAATCCCTTACAAATCCACCAGACAGGCCCATCATCCCAGGCATAGGATCCCTATCCAGTAACCTGTCAAGAGTATATTGACAAACATTTACAAAAATATGTAAGACAACTACCCTCTTATTTGAGGGACTCCACAGAAGTTCTAAATACTCTGAAAGATATTGTTTGGGATAACAGCTATTTATGGGTGACCTGTGACGTAACGTCACTTTATACATGCATTCCCCATAAAGAGGGTATTGATTCTGTGAAATTCTTTCTAGAAAAAGATGATGAAATGCTACAGGAACAGAAAACCTTTATCCTTAATGGTATTAAGTACATTCTTAAACACAATTACTTCAGCCTGGGGGGCAAATTCTATAACCAAATATGCGGAACTGCAATGGGGGACCAGGTTTGCACCTAGCTACACTAACCTATACATGGGCAAATGGGAGTCCATATTCCCATACCACAGGTATATAGATGATATTCTAATGATTTGGAAGGGAAACACAGAGGATCTAATACATACCTTGAATGTCATGAAAAATAATGTGGCAAACCTAAAGTTCACCTACGAATATAAATCAACAACACATTCATTTCTTAGATCTTGACATTCGTATAAAAAATGGCAGAATTAACACATCCACATATTTCAAAGAGGTAGACTGTAATAATTATATATATATATATATATATATATATATATACCAGCTGCCACCACACTAAGTGGTTATCAAATATCCCAAAAGGCCAGAAAAAACTGTTCTGATGAAGCAAGCTGGTCTATACAATCTTCCCTTTTAAAAAACAGATTTGTAGAGAGAGGTTATGATGAGACCCATATTAATGACACTTTCAATACAGTGGTGAATATGAATAGAGATTACATATTAACATATAAATCAAAACAAACTACAACAGATCCTGACCGTTTCAACGTCCCCTTCATCACTCAGTATAATGTGAATAAGAATGTTGTAGAAAGAAAAATCAATAAACATTGGTATTTACTCAAAAATGACGATGTGATCGGGAGAAACTTAGAGATAGACCCCAATTTATCTATAAAAAAAAAAGCGTGCAATCTAAAGACTATATTAGCCCTACTATACCGAATCCTAAGAAACGCACATCTTAGACATAAGAGGGAATAAAATAAAAGTTTTTTTCACATGCCATCTGTGTAAAGCTTGTCAACGTGGCAAAAAAGCTGATATATTTGTAACAAGAACCACAAGTGAGACCAAAAATATGTTCAGATGTTCAGATAGCAATGCGGATATGGGCTCCAATATGTTGATCAAACGTCACGCAATCTTAGAGACAGAATAAGGGAGCATCTCCTTCAGATCAAATGGAAAAAGGAAGACCTCCCAATATATAAACATTTTAAGGAAAAACACAATGGTGGTGACCTCACTTTTAAATATATGGGAATTTATAAAGTGCCAATAGATTAAAGGGGAGGGGATGCAGAGAAAAGACTTTTGGGTTGAATCCAAATGGATATTTCTATTGGATTGCATTCACCCCAAGGGTCTTAATGTCGATTTTGAAATATATCTGCTCCATTAACCCCCCTCCCCATATATTGTTTTCTATTTTTATGTTTCCCCATCCCTCTGCTTTTTTATCTGCTTTTAATGTCACAATAGCAGTCCTCCATTTGTCTATGTCAGTCTAGATTGACCATATAGGTTGTATATATAGTTTGTACTAACTCCTAAGATAGGTTATACTAGATAGGCAATAGACAGCTTGTTTAAGTTAATAAAATAACTCTTTTTGACATATAGACAGTCTATATTAGTGACACCCACAGTAGGGGAGGGCTGGCAGCCTTAGGCCTGGGGGGCAAATCCAGTCAAGTGGCCCATTGCACAAACGAATCAGCTCACAGCTACAGGACCCACAGCAGGCCACAGCCAGCAGGACCCACAGCCAAAAGGACCCACAGCCAAAAGGACCCACCACAGGCCACAGCATGACCCACTGCAGGACCTATAGCCAGCAGAACCCACCACAGGCCACAGCAGGACCTACAACCAGTAGGAATAACCTTTACTGAAGCCAAGTGCATGTTCACTTCCAATACTTGGAATTAGAAAAAAAAACTTCGTTTTCAAAGTCTAATTGCAGAAAAGGGTTCAAAATAATGAAAGTTTATTGCAAAGGTGTTTTACTAGACTTTATTTAAAATGTTGTATTGTAATTTCAAAGTGTTTACATTCCTTAAAAAATGTGGGCTGGTGGAATATGGATGGAGTGTGTGCAGCCCTCATGTACATCTCAAGCCATGTTCCTTTCATATTTAAATTACTGATCTCTCGTATTAATGCCTTGACTGCTACAATCACCGGATGCTAATGAGACACAAAGAGGAGCCCCACATGTAGTCTAACCTAATAAACAGTAAATAATATATGAATGTAAATACAAAGTACTCACTGCATTCCACACCAGCGCTACCACCCCGAGGTTGGCTCGATAGTGCTGGGTAATATGCAGGGCCGCCACTAGAAATTTTGGGGCCCCTTACTAAAGCAGTGTCCAGGGCCCCTCCACCATATTCATACTTTGGCCAAAAAAAATATCAAGCCTGCCACCATGTCAAGGTAGGCTCTAGCAAAGGGAAAATAAAGACTTTCTAATATTTTTTTTAATTTACATATAGTAAATAAGAGTCCTTTAGTTTTATCTTAATACATGAAAGGGACATGAAACACAATTTTTTTCTTTCACAATTCAGATAGAGTTTACAATTTAAACAACTTTGCAATTTACTTATATTGTCAAATTTGCTTTGTTCTCTTGGTATCTATTATTATTATTAGTTATTTTTAGAGCGTCAACATATTCTGCAGCCCTATAAACATAGGTATAATATTCATTTTTAAGAGACAAATGGGTAGGGGGCCCTACCAAGAGTTGCACTGTTGTAATTCAGCTCTCATGAAGGTGATTATATAAAAGCAGCTGGGTTTTGTATGCTTACGTGCTTGTTCAGGAGCAGCAATGCACTACTGGGAGATAGCGGATGCAGATATGCTTCTTGTCATTGTCTCACCTGATGTGTTTATCTAGCTCCCAGTAGAGCAATGGTGCCCCTTCAAGAAAAGATACCAAGAAAATGAAGCAAATGTAATAAAATTATGACAAAACAAAAAAGGTAAAAATGTGGTGCTACACAATTGATCAAATGCTAAGAACCAAAGTGCTAGCAGTCCCAATGAATAATATGAACCTTAGTTATAGAAGCATAGGATTGAAAAAATATTGATATATCCACTCAAAGACGGACCAAGGCTGCACAGTGCTCCAATTGCTTTATTACTAAAAAATTACACAGAGATCCATCCTGAGTACAGGATCCCAACCACACACAATACACCAATTAAAAAGTAAAAGCGCAGAGAGGCTAAACAAACAACACCTTTGAAACAGAATACCCTAGTATGCTAACTCAGACTTGAATATAAAAGCCCATACAGGCCAAGTGAATAAAGCTGGAAATCATGCTATGTACTACTATCTAAAGTAACCGGTTACTACTGAGTTTATATGCAGCCTCTGATTCTGCAGCAGTAGAAGACTTAGTTTCTTTGCTTGATGATCAAAATTCAGATGAGGCACGGAACCAATATCCTATCAAATCAGGATTTAAACCAAAGTTGAAATTCATGCCTCAGCTGTCATTGTCATCAAGCATACAAACTTTTGTTAAATGTGTAGAAGAAGATGTCAACAGAATAGGGATCACGGGAATTGTCAGTGACAATTTAAGCAAACAAGAAAGGGTAGCTCTTGAGGAACTCACTAAAAGAAAAGATCTAATATTTAAGCCGTCTGATAAAGGCAGTAATATTGTGATCTTAAATCAAGAGGCATATGTGTGTGAGGTCAGGAGACAGCTCAGTGTCACTGAACATTATGAACAGGTCCCTTATAGCACCTATGAAAAATCATGCAATGAGGGCCCTCTAGTGGAGGGCCCTCTAGTGGGTCTGTAACAACATTAAGGGCTTACCAACTTGAAGTCTGGAGAATGTGAGATTGTGTTTTTGTTACAATGTTGCAAAGGAGGAGGCGGTGTTTGTGCTTACCTTTATAGGGTCCTGCAGCAGAGTATCCGGCCTCTTTTCGGTTCCAGACTTCAAGAGGAAAGTTTCTGTGTCCCTGAAGGAAGAGTGTTGAAGATGGATAGGTCTAGGAGGAAATCTCTGCCACCCAAGAGATACAGGGAGGTTGTTGAGATGACGTCCAGGAAAAAAGGACCTGCAAGACAGACAGAGGAGCATGGTTCAGATGATGTGGTACCCCCAACCCCCCAAAAAACGCCCCCCCAGAGAAGTTTTAATAAGGGAAAAGGGCCTGCAAAGGGGGGTAGGAAGGGTGCTGGGCCCAAATCGAGTCCCATAGTGAGGCCTGGGTTAATATCCGGATCGCAGCCGGGGGGAGTGGGCTGTGGGGAGGCCCAGGCTGGGCCTAGTGGGGGGCGGGAAGGCCCGCGGGTGCTGGCGGCCCCCCTTATGGGTCCTGGGGTTGATTTGGGGAGTGAGAGTGCAGGTCCCTTGCAAGCTTTGCCACCGGCAGCCATGGCGGCGGTTATGGCCCTGGCCCAAACTTTGGCCTCTGCCATGGCCCCTTCTGCCCAGGTGCTGGGCCCGGCCACGGCCCAGGCTGTCGGTGGTTCGGTGGTGACACAGCAGGCCGATGGGGCAGGGGGCCCGGTATCGGCGAGTGCAGAGTGCGCAGCGGGGCCTTCCCTCTCAGGTGGCGGGTCACGTGAGATCTACTCCTCTAGTTCGTCAGAGGAGGAGGATCTCGGCCGCCATCTTGGAGGGAGGCCTGAGGCAGTAGATGTCCCACTGAGCGACCGGAGCGGCCCAAGTAACTTGGGGAGGCTTCCGGTCGCGGGTGGGGCGACAAAAGGCGGCAGCGGAGTGGGGCAGGAGTACTTACCCAGGGAGGCCAGGGTGCATGGTGCGGTTGAGGCTCGGAGGTGCAGCATGGAGGAGAGGCCCAGCACAAGTGCGCAGGCGCGCACGTGTGCTGAAGGGCAGAGAATGACCGCGCATGCGCGCATGGTTGTGGCGGCTGGTAGTCAGAGGTGTGAGGCTGTGACTGATGGTGCAGAGGGGCCTTCAACTTTGGTGGCAGCGCGTCTGGGTGTAAGCGGTTCCCGTGCAGCGGCGCATGCGCACACGGTGACTGGAGTTTGTGAAGGTACAAGTGCGTCTGGTGCTGGGGGGAGCAGGAACGTTGTTTCATGTAATTTAAGGCTCACAGATGCTAGAGGTGGCATGTTTGTGGGGAATGCTGCTAGGGGCTCAAGAGGGTCACATGCGGGGATAACGCATGGCGGAGCTCATGGGGCACAGTATGGCATCAGTGGGGAGACAGTGCTTGGCGGGCATGGTTGTGGAATGTCTGCGAATGAGGAGTTAGGGGTTGCTGAGCGTGGGCCGACTTTAGGACAGGTCACTACGATGCAGGTGCAGGAGGAGGTCATTAAGAGGGCTGTTGAATCTGCGCTGCGTGAGATGGCAAGGCAGCAGGCACCTCCCGGGTTGAGTGCACACGCCCAGGAGGGGTCTGATCAGGAAGTTTTGATTAGAAGAGCTGTGGCTGCAGCTCTAGGGATGAGTGCTGGTGGGGACCATAGGATGGAGGGGAGGAATGTCTCTTTTGGCGCACCACCTGTTGCTTTGTCTCCACAGGTACAGATTAGGCCTGCTTCAGCTATGGCGACCGAGGCTGGGGCACTGGTGGTGGCGAATCAGAGCAGCGAGCAGCTGGATCAGACAGGATCGTCGGCACCAGCACCCAGCGAAGCAAGCCGCCCTGGAAATGGTGAGTACTACGCACCTCACACACTACATGCTGACACAGGTTCCTCATCTAGTGGCTCAGGGTCAGACAGTGGGGAGGACCTGGGACTAGTGGGGAAAGGCCAGCGTAGAATGTTTAGGTGGATAAAGAAGATGGCGGCAGGGCATGCGAAGAACAGGGCCAGGGGGTCGGGGCCCTTGGACGGGGAGCCTTGGGTCGCAAGATCTGAGGGAGGTGCCCCCGGGGCTGCCGTGCCTCGTAAGGTGGCGGCACAGGGGGACACTTACCCGTGCTTGGTTCATTCGCTTTACGGTCACCTTAAGATGAAAACGATTACGAAAATACAGGAGGGTCGCTACGTTAATGTTTTCGACCTCTCACTGGACGCGTTTAGGGTGAAAGAAAGGGCCCAGGATGGATCCGGCCCTAAAAAGGTACGCAGGCCTGAAACGTACGAAGAATGGCTTAAATGCTTTAGAGTACTAGCGGCCTGCTACGTGGATAGGTGGCCGTTGCAAGGTCATAACCTCTTTAAGTATCAGGATACTATTGAGGATATCCACAACAGATTTAAAGAGGGTGCATGGCCTTCAGGAGGAAGATGGTGGGGAACCCATTACTGCATTTCGGCACTCAGGATATGCACCTGTGGTCGAAATTAGGGCTGGAAGGCGGAACCCCACCCCCAGCGCAGGCGCGGCAGGGACTTCAGCGACAGGGGGCAAGAGTCAGTAGACAGGGGCGCGAGTGCTGGAAATTCCAGGACAAGCAGTGTGACAGGGGGAGCAATTGCTCCTTTCGGCACATATGCAAATACTGTGGCGGTCCCCATGCCGGAGCAGATTGCGGTAAACGCAAGGACCAGGGGCAGCTTAAACCAGCTCTAAAACCGGGAGTTGGGGTCAAGGGCCCCAACCCCGCTTAAGCTGCCTCCTATGCTAGCATGGCTGGCACACTACCCAGACCGGGAGGCAGCGGCGCCTGGAGTGGGGTTTTGTGATCCCTGTGACGAGAAAAGTCCAGGGGTCTGGGTTACACAAAAATTTGAAGACGGCTTACGAATTCCCGCACGTGGTACGGGATAAATTGGCGAAGGAAGTCGCTTTGGGTAGGGTGTCTGGCCCATTCGAGGAGCTCCCAATGGCGGATCTGGTGATCTTGCCTTTGGGGGTGGTGCCAAAAAAGGAGCCGGGGAAGTTCAGGCTGATTCATCACCTGTCTTTCCCAAAAGGGGGATAGGTCAATGACGCCATTGACCCCGAAATCAGCTCGGTGCATTACCAATCGTTTGATAATGCTCTAGAGGTGGTTAGGTCATGTGGCCCGGGGGCATTGATGGCTAAGCTCGACATAGAGTCGGCGTTCCGACTGCTACCCCTCCATCCCTCGGCATTTAGGCTCATGGGGATGAAGTTCGAGGGGTGTTACTACGTGGACAGGTGCTTACCAATGGGTTGCTCCTTGTCCTGCTCATTGTTCGAGTGCTTTAGTTCATTCTTGCACTGGGTGGTGGAAACGGCGTCAGGAGGTGGGGCGATTGCTCATTACCTCGACGATTTCCTATTGGTGGGAAGAGCGGGTTGCGCGGAATGCGACCAGCTCATGAAGGTCATGAAGGAGCTGATGGCCCGGGAGTGCAGAACGTCATAGCGGACGCACTCTCTCAATTCAATTGGGGGCAGTTTAGAAAAGCAGCGCCCAGGGTGGCGAAGGAGGGTCTAATGTGCCCTTCTTATCTTTGGCAGTTGATGAAGGTTGGGAGAGCATCCTCGGTTTAGTCAAGGCGTCCCTGGCCCCGAAGACTTGGGTGAACTACCTGGGCCACTGGAACAGATGGTATACTTTCTGTCGTCAGAGAGGTGTTCAGGTACAAGGGGCCAATAGGGTTCATGTGTTGGAATGGCTGGCTTGGATGCGGAAAGAGGGCGTTAGCAGGGCAGGAGCTGCTGGTAGGCTGGTGGCAGTGTCCTTCTTTAACAAGGCGCTCGGTTATGCGGACCACTCTCTGGCTTTTCTGGTTAGAAAAGTGCTGAAGGGCTGGGGGAGGATGGTCCCCCGGGTTAAGGACCATAGGGAACCTATCACAGCGAGTAGGCTGAGGCAGTTGGCACTTGGCTTACAAGAGGTCTGCAAATCGGAATACGAGACGCTGCTCTTTCAAACAGCGTTTGCGTTAGCGTTTGCAGGAGCTCTGCTGGTGAGCGAGTTGGTAGCATCGGCAAAAACAAATGGCACAGGGGGGGTTTTGGCGGAACATGTGCGGCTAGCCCAAGGGGGCGCCTTGCTATTCGTTCCAAGGTCCAAAACAGATCAAGAAGGTAGGGGCACGTGGCTGCCCCTGGCGAGACAGGAGGAAGCAGTATGCTGCCCTGTGCGGTGCGTGGAGGAGTTTCAGAAACTCCGCCCGCAACATTGTTCGCAATTCCTCGTGCACAAGGATGGAACGGCATTGTCAGTATTTCAGTTCAGAAAGGTCCTGGGGAGAACAGCGGGATTAGCAGGGCTAGACCAGAAGAGAATAGCGGCCCATTCCTTTAGGATTGGCGCTGCTACCTGTGCAGCGGAGAAGGGGGTGTCAGCGTCGGGAATAAAGCACTTGGGTAGATGGAGGTCAGCCCAATATAAAACGTACATTAGGCCCGCCCCTGGTCCACATTCCTAGGAGGGGATGTGGTTCAATTGCGCTTATTTAGTCATGTTTAGCGGGCACCAACGGGGCCCCCGTGGGGGGATTAGCGGGTTGGTGCAAGGGATGGGGGCGGTGTATAAGGGAGATTGACAGTGGGGGGCTGTGTTGTGGGCCAGTGTGGCTCTGGCTAATGGGATATCGTCTGTTTTACCAGGTGTTTTGAGAAGTTCACCCCCTGTTCGAGTGTGCATAGTTGGACACTCATTTATCCATTGGGCGTCCATCAGGGCGCTGCGGACGCCGGAAGGGCAACAACTTGGATTCCAAACGTCCAGGGCCAACTTCCGGTGGTTAGGACGCAGGGGCCTTGTGTGGGGCGATTTGCCAGCTTTGTTGCAGGAGGCGCATAGGAGGTGGGGGCAGCTTAATGTTATAGTGCTGCATTTGGGTGGTAATGACTTGGGGGCATTACCGGCCCTGGATTTGATTAAGAGGATGACAGCAGATATTAGGTGGATTTACACCTGGTTGAAAGAGGTCAGAATTGGTTGGTCCAATGTGGTTGCTCGGCTGCATTGGCGACACATTGTGACCCAGAGAGCCGCTTATAATGTGCGGAAGAAGGTGAATAGAGAGTTGGGGAAAGCGGTCACGGCCCTGGGGGGCTTCGTGATTAGACACGAGGGGATAACGGCCGACAAGAAGGACCTATTTCGTCCTGATGGGGTCCACCTGACCGACGTCGGTCTGGACTTGTTCTTGAAAGACCTTAAGAATGGGTTGTTAAGGGTGCTATAGAGTTAAAAAAAAAAAAAAAGTTTTAATTGTTAACTGTTATTAAGGTTATATCTAAAGTTGATGTTAAGTTATTATAGGTGCCTGTCGGTTTTGTGTGTGGCGGCAAGAGAACGCCTGGCTCTTGTGGCGGGTGGTCAGGGCCCTGGGGAGCGGGCACGGGGAGAGAAGAGTGACGGTCTAAAAAGGGGAGGGGTTATGCCCGCCAGACGCCGGTCTGGGGGTCCTCTCCCTTGCGAACAAGACCGAAGATCCCTAACCTTCACAGCTCTCTCTCAGTGCCATTGGGCGTGACAGCCGGGTGTCACGCTGCAGACATCGAAAGGGGCCTTGACCATCTACCTAAAGGGGCTAGGTTAGGGAAAGATGCCGCCAACTGATATTTCTGTATACGAACTTGTTGCCAAGTTTGGAAATAAGATTAAGTGCCTAAGGTAATTCGAATAACATTAGGCACTAGTTATTCGTTTATTTGAATAAACGTGACCGTGACCGGTCTTTTTCCTCCCAACTTGGTGTGCTGTCTTATTTATTCATGGTATGCTACACGACCTAGGATGTAATAGGGGGTTTAGACCTTATGAGAGTGGAGGGCCCTCTAGTGGGTCTGTAACAACATTAAGGGCTTACCAACTTGAAGTCTGGAGAATGTGAGATTGTGTTTTTGTTACAATGTTGCAAAGGAGGAGGCGGTGTTTGTGCTTACCTTTATAGGGTCCTGCAGCAGAGTATCTAGCCTCTTTTCGGTTCCAGACTTCAAGAGGAAAGTTTCCTGCCCACCCGTCCCTGGAGTAGCAGTGAATTGGCGGCGATGCGGCTGTGGTAGGGTGAGTTAGCCCGGCAGGGGTAGGTTTAATTGAGCTAGCCTTATGTAAGACCGGGTTCTTAATTTAGTCACCCACCTCCATCAATAGGGTTGTACGATTTGATTGATCGAGGTCACCTTACTGGGTTGGGTTGATACCTTGGCAGGCGGGTGGTCAGGGCCCTGGGGAGCGGGCACGGGGAGAGAAGAGTGACGGTCTAAAAAGGGGAGGGGTTACGCCCGCCAGACGCCGGTCTGGGGGTCCTCTCCCTTGCGAACAAGACCGAAGATCTCTAACCTTCACAGCTCTCTCTCAGTGCCATTGGGCATGACAGCCGGGTGTCACGCTGCAGACATCGAAAGGGGCCTTGACCATCTACCTAAAGGGGCTAGGTTAGGGAAAGATGCCGCCAACTGATATTTCTGTATACGAACTTGTTGCCAAGTTTGGAAATAAGATTAAGTGCCTAAGGTAATTCGAATAACATTAGGCACTAGTTATTCGTTTATTTGAATAAACGTGACCGTGACCGGTCTTTTTCCTCCCAACTTGGTGTGCTGTCTTATTTATTCATGGTATGCTACACGACGTAGGATGTAATAGGGGGTTTAGACCTTATGAGAGTGGAGGGCCCTCTAGTGGGTCTGTAACAAAAGGGGAGGGGTTACGCCCGCCAGACGCCGGTCTGGGGGTCCTCTCCCTTGCGAACAAGACCGAAGATCTCTAACCTTCACAGCTCTCTCTCAGTGCCATTGGGCATGACAGCCAGGTGTCACGCTGCAGACATCGAAAGGGGCCTTGACCATCTACCTAAAGGGGCTAGGTTAGGGAAAGATGCCGCCAACTGATATTTCTGTATACGAACTTGTTGCCAAGTTTGGAAATAAGATTAAGTGCCTAAGGTAATTCGAATAACATTAGGCACTAGTTATTCGTTTATTTGAATAAACGTGACCGTGACCGGTCTTTTTCCTCCCAACTTGGTGTGCTGTCTTATTTATTCATGGTATGCTACACGACGTAGGATGTAATAGGGGGTTTAGACCTTATGAGAGTGGAGGGCCCTCTAGTGGGTCTGTAACAACATTAAGGGCTTACCAACTTGAAGTCTGGAGAATGTGAGATTGTGTTTTTGTTACAATGTTGCAAAGGAGGAGGCGGTGTTTGTGCTTACCTTTATAGGGTCCTGCAGCAGAGTATCTAGCCTCTTTTCGGTTCCAGACTTCAAGAGGAAAGTTTCCTGCCCACCCGTCCCTGGAGTAGCAGTGAATTGGCGGCGATGCGGCTGTGGTAGGGTGAGTTAGCCTGGCAGGGGTAGGTTTAATTGAACTAGCCTTATGTAAGACCGGGTTCTTAATTTAGTCACCCACCTCCATCAATAGGGTTGTACAATTCGATTGATCGAGGTCACCTTACTGGGTTGGGTTGATGCCTTGGCAGGCGGGTGGTCAGGGCCCTGGGGAGCAGGCACGGGGAGAGAAGAGTGACGGTCTAAAAAGGGGAGGGGTTACGCCCGCCAGACGCCGGTCTGGGGGTCCTCTCCCTTGCGAACAAGACTGAAGATCTCTAACCTTCACAGCTTGAATAAACGTGACCGTGACCGGTCTTTTTCTCCCAACTTGGTGTGCTGTCTTATTTATTCATGGTATGCTACACGACGTAGGACGTAATAGGGGGTTTAGACCTTAATTATTCATGTAGTAGAAAGTACTATCAGCGCTAGACTAACTATCTACAGCTCCTCAAAAAAGGGAGTCCTTAGCTTAACCCTAAATGGAAATCAATAGGTAAAATAGTTTCAAGGAGCGCCAAAATAGGCAGAGATATATATAAGTAAAATGTGACAATATTTAATTGACAATGATAAATATACAATAAAATTACAATAAAATTAGAATAAAATTATACAATGATAAAAGTCATGGATCCATGATAAAAACAATAACAATGAGGTATGTAAACAATAAACAATGAATACAATTAAAATTGGTGCAATCTAAAATCAGGTATCAGTCTGAACGCTAAATGGCAGTACAAATAACAGTACAAATATTAATTGCAATGTACATACATTAAATGAGCATATATCAAATGAGCCTTTAAAGACACGAGGAAAAAAAGACGAATAAATAAAAATATAAGTGAAAAGACACTGGGTGTGAAGTGTCAATAAAAAGTGTCAGAAAAAATATATCAAAAATTGTAAAAGAATTGTTAAAAAAGGGCACACAAGGTAAATCCTGTGGGTGCGCAAAAAGATGTGGATGGTGCACAAATATCTAAAAAAATTAAAAATAAAAATGAAAAAATTAGAAAACAATTTAAAATTCTAAAGATGCTGGTATTAATCCAAGTAACGCAATAAGTCAAATAAAGTAAAAATTATCCTCAAATGAATTGATTAATGTGTTCCAAAGTGTAACTGTGCTCGTGGTGCGTGAAGAGGAATCAGTTATTTTCCAAAGTTCTCCTCGGATAACTGTGTTCTGTTAACCTATAGATACAAATAGTACATAGTGCAATACAGCTAAAATATGCAATTGAATAATTAGAAAAGAGCTCACCATAAATGTGTCAATGCGTTTCGGCCCTGGGAGTGGGCCTTTCTCAAGACTATGTTATGGTTTGGTGAGTGTACTCCTTAAATACTTCTAGTAGCCAATGATTCTAATTGGCGGCAAAATTTGTCTGGGTTTGACCCGAAACCGGAAGTAGGTTTTATTTCCAGGTTATGTTGTCAAGAAATAATAGTGATGAAAAATAATTACAAATAAAAATCTTTTGCTTATCTTTATCAAAATGTATCTTAAGTTGTATCTCCTTATTTTGTTATATATCACCAAATTATAAAATTGCCTATTTTTTATATATATGGATCGTGATCTATTTCCTTGTAAATCTAGGCTTCCGCTTTATGCGTCTGTGTTTATTCGTGAAGCCGGAACCGGAAGTGACCTGGTTACACGTCACTTCCGGTTTTTGTCAAACCGGATGTTTTGGGAATGTATTTTCATTTTCGTGGGTTCCATACTCATATACATGACATCGATGTGTATTATTATATGCGGGGGGTATATAAACAGTTGTAAACTCCAATAAAAGGACAAAGATCCACCAACTGTAAGTAAATAATATGAGAAATATGGGATCGATCAAAAGGGATCACAGATGTGGGAGTAAAAATGCATTGTATTGGAAAAAAATTAATAAGTAGAATTGCTCCTGAATTAGAATAAATCAATTATGTATTTATATGACACTGAATTCTGAACATACATGGGATAAGGCCTTAGAATGGAAGTAGTGTGGAGAAACATCATAATGGAAATAGATCCAAATTAGAGATTCCTCCATATTAGCAATCATTATGTATATATATCCCACAGTAGTTTTAGCCTGATAAAAATGGAGGGGTATGTCTTGGAAATTATTCCATAAGTGGAATCGCTCCAAAATTACAATGAATCAATGCATTTGTATGACACCGGATTCTAAACATACATGGTTTAAGATATTAAAATAGAAATAGTGCGGAACACATTATAATGGAAATAGTTCCAAATAAGATGTTCCTCCGTATTAGCAATCAATATGTATCTATATATATATATATATATATCCAACAATGATTTCAGCCTGATACAGATGGAGGGATATAGCCCTTGATATCCCTAGAGTACAAAACTTCATATAGAGATACAAAACCTTATAGAGAGCTCACTGACTAAAGACCTATGGTCTAATGATCTCCATGAGTAATAGAGGTATTAGAATAAAAATATATGGTGGAAATGTTCTATTAAAATAAAATAATCAATTCTAGTGACTTTCAATCCATATTTGAAGGAGTGCTAATGTTGGCTGACAGTCGCTGATAGAGATACCGGATGGGAATAGTTATACCGGATAGACATAATTGTACAGGCTATTGTGATAAGTAGCTCTGGTTGTGGGCTGATGGGGATGTAATGGATAATTTGTTAGCTATATATAAAAGGATTCTGCCCCAAAGCTAAAGATTCATCTTAAATCCCTAGCTACTAGTCACTAGTATGAGAATACATGCTAAACCTAGTCTAGGGAAATATAAGTATTAGTCTAATATATATCGATGACATGTGGATTAAGTCTGTAACTGAAAAATAGATGGACATAAGTGGATGAATCTAGATCTAGACAGGTCATTTTAGATTGAGTAAATGTGATAAATCTTCCTTATTATTTAATCCTCTAGGATATAAACAATCTAGGTCAAAGATCCACTTGGATTCACAGGTCAGGAGATTCTTTTCAAAGTCCCCACCTCTCCAGCTAGGTGCTACCAATTGTATGCCATAGTAGCTCAAATCTTTTTGGTTACCCTGGTAATGTGTGGTGAAGTGTCTGTAGAGAGGAGTGTCAGTATTTTTGTGCTTCACTTGGAGTAGGTGCTCTCATGTATGGGGTTTGGAAGCTATCAGATATTTCCTGGAGTCAGCAACAAATTTTGATCAGGATCAGGTGGATTATTTTGTAAGTGTAGTACAATATCTATTGGAACACAACCACTTTGAATTTCAGGCTTTGTTCTATCTCCAGAGATGTGGGACAGCCATGGGCGCAAAATTTGCGCCCTCTTATGCCAACCTACTTTTAGGTTGGTGGGAGGCGTCCCACATCTTTGGAGATGGAAACAGCTTCCGATCATCTATCTCCTTTTATAGGAGATTTATAGATGATCTCATCATAATATAGGATGGCACGCAGGAGAAAGCAGGCCAATTTTTAGATCTCTTAAACTCTAATGAGATAGGCATCAAGTTTACCATGGAAACACATAGCACCAAAATCAATTATCTTGATGTTACACTATCAGCAAATGTTATCAAAAAACAAATTGAGACATACACATATCGTAAACCTATAGCCAAAAACAACCTCCTTTACAGTTCAAGTAATCACCCTAAAAATACAGCAAGAGCCATTGCCAAAGGGCAATTTGTACGTATGAAGAGGAATTGCTCAACAGAAGAGACTTACCAAAAAGAATGTGAAAGGCTCAGTAGAGATTTAATACAGAGAGGGTATAACACTAAGGTTATCTCAAAGGCACGCAGAGAAGTGGATTCTATACCTAGAAAACAAATTTTAGAAGATAAAGTTAATACAGATAATCCTGCGATTAAAAAAAATCAGGTAACCTTTGTTACGAACTATAGTGACCAATACTATGATATCTGTAAAGTAATAAAGAGGCACATGCCAATCTTATTGGCAGATACTAAACTTAAAAAGATAGCAAATACAGGATGTCGCTTTTCTTACCGGAAAGGCATTACTTTAGCTAATGTTTTATCACCTACAGTACTTCCAAAAACAACTGGAGGTAGCAGTTGGCTTACACATATAGGCACCTTTAAATGTGGAAGCACAAGATGTAAAGCTTGCGACTATATACTAGTAACCCCAGAGTTTAAATCATACAGAACAGGCAAAACATATAATACATCACAATGTATAAACTGCAGTATGAGTTATATAGTCTATCTAATTTCATGTACTGAATGCAAGCTGCAATACGTAGGCCTGACCATCAGGGAGGTGAGGTCCCGTATACGGGAACATTTAAGCAACATCAAATGCAAAATAGAATGTTCTGCACTAGCTACACATTTCATACATAGGCATAATCAGTCAGTTAACTCCTTTAAATGGCAAGCTATAGAACTAGTAAAAAGCCCAAAAAGGGGTGGGGACAGAGACAAAGAATTAGCCCGCAGAGAAGCCTTCTGGATATTCCAACTTAAAACCAGATATCCCAGTGGGTTTAATTCAGTGTACGATATTATGAACCACTGGGAGAGATAAGATACCATCCAAATCGTAAATAAGCTCGCCCTACACCACTGATTAAGTGTGGAAATGTGAGCACTGAAAAAACATTTCTAAAAATATATTCAGCAATGTACATGCCAACAGGGTAAGTCAAAATACACCAAGTATCCAACGGAGTAGTGAGTAAAACATAGTGGAACAGCTATTTATTTTATTTTATAGCCCTAAATTGGAAAATGAATAGTTTATCTTCAGCAGGAATCCAATCTAATTCTATTTATTGACATTTATAATCGATCACATACTGTATATGGACATATAGAATCTTGGGAGTGCAGTCTTAGCAAGCAAGCACTATTACTATGACCCCCCCAAAAAACCTGTAAGCTAAACTTTCCACTTTAAGCAGAATCTGAAATCAGCAACAACAATTTTTAGTGAGTACTAAGTGTGAGAAATACATCCACATATGTATTAAAATATAAAATTCTAGAATTAACTATAAACAAAGTCATCAAACTTCTAAAGAGTTGAGTGTGTATCACAATAATCTTTAGCTGATATATTAATACCTAGTAAAATAAGCCAATACGTATCTGTCAGCAACAAGTGCAAAATGTAAAATCTTTATATATTGCTTATCAATATGGATCAACTATAATTAAGTAAATTCATCGCTTATCAGTATAAAGCTTAAGGTATGTTCATATCTTTAGAAAACATATAATGTGTTAAGCATATTAACATAGAGCTCTTAAGCTTCTAATATAGTGTGGCGCTCGTGTTTTGCCTGAATTTAAGAGTTCAGATATAAAAAGTGCAAAATGTAAAATCTTTATATATTGGTTATCAATATGGATCAACTACAATTAAGTAAATACATTGCTTATCAGTATAAAGTTTTAGGTATGTTCATATCTCTAGAAAACATATAATGTGTTAAGCATATCTACATAGAGCTTTTAAGCTTATAATATAGTGTAGCGCCCGTTTTTTGCCTGAATTTAAAAGTTCAGATATAAACAAGGGAAAAAAAGTTGACAAGAAAAATCAAATATACCTATACAATGTAATTTAAAGCAAATTTAATTCAGAGGGTTAACTAGTGCCCTGAACAGCAGAAAAAATAAAGTAAGGATAGAGTTAAAAAAAAGTCTGTCCGGTTTGAAAGCAAGTAATTAGTAGTAAGGTGTGAGTGTGCAGGTAACAGCACAAATACTAACAGGATATCCTTCAAAGCTATGTGTGAATACGGGGCAATCCGAAACGCGTCCTTTCTGTGACGGTGTCTGTTTGAACTTTAAATTTTTTGCAGTTATGCTTGTATCTACCCTCGTTGGTTACTTTTAAATGCACGTCTTCTCCAATAAAGGATTTCTTTTTAGCCGCTCTAGCATCTGCTCTCTTCTTTTCGATTTGCTACTTGGACGGCTAATGGGCTAAAGGATTTCCATTGGGACTGTACCTGGCTTACACTGTGGTTTAGCGACGTTAGAGCACAGGTGAATAGTGCTCACAACAAATATAAGGAACCGAACAGCGGAAGGAGTGAAACACAGAATGTGGGATCCTAAAAAGGTTTTCTGGCTGATCGGCTGATCCATACTGTCATTGGAACGTGAGTGCATTTCTTATCATTTATAACATGTGCCGCTAATATGCTGTGATAGCACAGAGACTGCATATTCATCTTTACATGTTTGAAGAAGGTTTTTTTTTTACTTTGGTGCAAGGATTACGCTTGTGTATTTTGAATATGTATGTATTACCAGTTTTGTCATCAATTGTTTTAGTCTTTAAAACATACTTACATGCAGAGCATGTACCATACGGATATATCCCTGGATCTGTATCCTTTTTCTTGACCGATCTTACAAAATGGCTACATACCAATCTATCCCTTAGGCTAATAGGTCTCCTATAGCCTATAGAGATCCTGTCACCTATAGTTGATTTCAAAACACAATCATTTTGTAATATCTTCCAATTTTCATTAATGATCTTAGTCACTTCCGACATTTGTGGATTGTATGTAGTAATTAGTCTGGGATATGATTCATTTGAGTTTTTGACCTTAGAGACAAGCAGATTTTCTCTATTGGTATTCAAAGCCTTATATGTAGCTCTCTTGACAGATTTCCTGCTGTATCCCCGTGCAATTAGTCTGTTCATTAAAGCTTTGCTTTCTGTTAAATATATCTCAACACTAGAGCAATTGCGTCGGAGACGCAGGAATTCTCCAAATGGGATGGCCTTAAGGGTACAGGGTGGGTGGGCACTGGACCTGTGTAATAAAGTGTTAGTTGCAGTATCTTTGCGATAGATGGTAGTGTTAATAAATCCATCATCTTTCTTGAATATTATCAGATCTAGGAAGGATTCATTTTATGCTGGTCAGCTGAATAGATTAATTTAATGTTTTTGTTATTCTCATTTACCTTTGTCATAAACTGGTCTAGTTCATGAGACGTTCCTTCCCATATGAATAAGACGTCGTCAATATATCTTAACCACAATGGAATGTGGTCAGTATATTGTTTCAATTTATCCAAAAATACATCAAAGAGCTCCCAATGTTCCAAAAATAAATTGGCGTACGTTGGTGCACAGGCCGTACCCATTGCGTTACCCTGAGTTTGTAAATAATATCTGTCATTGAAAGGGAAAAAGTTGTGTGTCAGAATGAAATGTAGTAGTTGAATAACAAACTTATTATGATCTTCATTATCATTAGTATTTGATGACAAAAAATACTTGATGGCTTCAATACCATCATTGTGTCTTATGTTTGTGTATAGTTACTCAACGTATGCAGTTACAAGCCATATCTCATCTGTCAACTGTATGTTTTGTAATATTTGTAATACCTCCATGGTGTTGTGAACATATGAAGGTAATGTGGTCAGGTATTCTCTGAGCCTCTGGTCTACATATTTACTGGCATTTTCAGTTAAATTTTAATTCCCGGAGACAATAGGCCTCCCGGGAGGTACTTTGGAGTCTTTATGTACCTTCGGTAAGAAGTACAGTGTAGCGATTTTAGGATTCTCAGTCAGTAAATATTTTTTCTCAGTATCAGTGATAATGTTATTTATCCTTGCTTGTTGGACTAAGTTATCATACTGTGTCAGGTATGAACTTTGAGGGTTAAAAATTAATTGTTTATAACACTTAGAATTAGACAGCTGTCTGGTGGCTTCATCTGTATACATTTTTGATGGCCATAACACCACATTGCAGCCCTTATCCGATGGTTTTATGATGACATCCTGCCAAGATTCAATCCCTTTCAAAGCTTTAGATTCTTGAAGTGTTCAATTATAACTCTTTTTGATAACAGGTAAATGTTCAATCTGGTGGCAAACCATTTTACAAAATACTTGTATCTCAGGTGATGTAGACATAGAGGGAACATAGGTAGATTTAGGTATATCAAAAATTGTAAAAGAATTGTTAAAAAAGGGCACACAAGGTAAATCCTGTGGGTGCGCAAAAAGATGTGGATGGTGCACAAATATCTAAAAAAATTAAAAATAAAAATGAAAAAATTAGAAAACAATTTAAAATTCTAAAGATGCTGGTATTAATCCAAGTAACGCAATAAGTCAAATAAAGTAAAAATTATCCTCAAATGAATTGATTAATGTGTTCCAAAGTGTAACTGTGCTCGTGGTGCGTGAAGAGGAATCAGTTATTTTCCAAAGTTCTCCTCGGATAACTGTGTTCTGTTAACCTATAGATACAAATAGTACATAGTGCAATACAGCTAAAATATGCAATTGAATAATTAGAAAAGAGCTCACCATAAATGTGTCAATGCGTTTCGGCCCTGGGAGTGGGCCTTTCTCAAGACTATGTTATGGTTTGGTGAGTGTACTCCTTAAATACTTCTAGTAGCCAATGATTCTAATTGGCGGCAAAATTTGTCTGGGTTTGACCCGAAACCGGAAGTAGGTTTTATTTCCAGGTTATGTTGTCAAGAAATAATAGTGATGAAAAATAATTACAAATAAAAATCTGTTGCTTATCTTTATCAAAATGTATCTTAAGTTGTATCTCCTTATTTTGTTATATATCACCAAATTATAAAATTGCCTATTATTTATATATATGGATCGTGATCTATTTCCTTGTAAATCTAGGCTTCCGCTTTATGCGTCTGTGTTTATTCGTGAAGCCGGAACCGGAAGTGACCTGGTTACACGTCATTTCCGGTTTTTGTCAAACCGGATGTTTTGGGAATGTATTTTCATTTTCGTGGGTTCCATACTCATATACATGACATCGATGTGTATTATTATATGCGGGGGGTATATAAACAGTTGTAAACTCCAATAAAAGGACAAAGATCCACCAACTGTAAGTAAATAATATGAGAAATATGGGATCGATCAAAAGGGATCACAGATGTGGGAGTAAAAATGCATTGTATTGGAAAAAAATTAATAAGTAGAATTGCTCCTGAATTAGAATAAATCAATGATGTATTTATATGACACTGAATTCTGAACATACATGGGATAAGGCCTTAGAATGGAAGTAGTGTGGAGAAACATCATAATGGAAATAGTTCCAAATTAGAGATTCCTCCATATTAGCAATCATTATGTATATATATCCCACAGTAGTTTTAGCCTGATAAAAATGGAGGGGTATGTTTTGGAAATTATTCCATAAGTGGAATCGCTCCAAAATAACAATGAATCAATGCATTTGTATGACACCGGATTCTAAACATACATGGTTTAAGATATTAAAATAGAAATAGTGCGGAACACATTATAATGGAAATAGTTCCAAATAAGATGTTCCTCCGTATTAGCAATCAATATGTATCTATATATATATATATCCAACAATGATTTCAGCCTGATACAGATGGAGGGATATAGCCCTTGATATCCCTAGAGTACAAAACTTCATATAGAGATACAAAACCTTATAGAGAGCTCACTGACTAAAGACCTATGGTCTAATGATCTCCATGAGTAATAGAGGTATTAGAATAAAAATATATGGTGGAAATGTTCTATTAAAATAAAATAATCAATTCTAGTGACTTTCAATCCATATTTGAAGGAGTGCTAATGTTGGCTGACAGTCGCTGATAGAGATACCGGATGGGAATAGTTATACCGGATAGACATAATTGTACAGGCTATTGTGATAAGTAGCTCTGGTTGTGGGCTGATGGGGATGTAATGGACAATTTGTTAGCTATATATAAAAGGATTCTGCCCCAAAGCTAAAGATTCATCTTAAATCCCTAGCTACTAGTCACTAGTATGAGAATACATGCTAAACCTAGTCTAGGGAAATATAAGTATTAGTCTAATATATATCGATGACATGTGGATTAAGTCTGTAACTGAAAAATAGATGGACATAAGTGGATGAATCTAGATCTAGACAGGTCATTTTAGATTGAGTAAATGTGATAAATCTTCCTTATTATTTAATCCTCTAGGATATAAACAATCTAGGTCAAAGATCCACTTGGATTCACAGGTCAGGAGATTCTTTTCAAAGTCCCCACCTCTCCAGCTAGGTGCTACCAATTGTATGCCATAGTAGCTCAAATCTTTTTGGTTACCCTGGTAATGTGTGGTGAAGTGTCTGTAGAGAGGAGTGTCAGTATTTTTGTGCTTCACTTGGAGTAGGTGCTCTCATGTATGGGGTTTGGAAGCTATCAGATATTTCCTGGAGTCAGCAACAAATTTTGATCAGGATCAGGTGGATTATTTTGTAAGTGTAGTACAATATCTATTGGAACACAACCACTTTGAATTTCAGGCTTCGTTCTATCTCCAGAGATGTGGGACAGCCATGGGCGCAAAATTTGCGCCCTCTTATGCCAACCTACTTTTAGGTTGGTGGGAGGCGTCCCACATCTTTGGAGATGGAAACAGCTTCCGATCATCTATCTCCTTTTATAGGAGATTTATAGATGATCTCATCATAATATAGGATGGCACGCAGGAGAAAGCAGGCCAATTTTTAGATCTCTTAAACTCTAATGAGATAGGCATCAAGTTTACCATGGAAACACATAGCACCAAAATCAATTATCTTGATGTTACACTATCAGCAAATGTTATCAAAAAACAAATTGAGACATACACATATCATAAACCTATAGCCAAAAACAACCTCCTTTACAGTTCAAGTAATCACCCTAAAAATACAGCAAGAGCCATTGCCAAAGGGCAATTTGTACGTATGAAGAGGAATTGCTCAACAGAAGAGACTTACCAAAAAGAATGTGAAAGGCTCAGTAGAGATTTAATACAGAGAGGGTATAACACTAAGGTTATCTCAAAGGCACGCAGAGAAGTGGATTCTATACCTAGAAAACAAATTTTAGAAGATAAAGTTAATACAGATAATCCTGCGATTAAAAAAAATCAGGTAACCTTTGTTACGAACTATAGTGACCAATACTATGATATCTGTAAAGTAATAAAGAGGCACATGCCAATCTTATTGGCAGATACTAAACTTAAAAAGATAGCAAATACAGGATGTCGCTTTTCTTACCGGAAAGGCATTACTTTAGCTAATGTTTTATCACCTACAGTACTTCCAAAAACAACTGGAGGTAGCAGTTGGCTTACACATATAGGCACCTTTAAATGTGGAAGCACAAGATGTAAAGCTTGCGACTATATACTAGTAACCCCAGAGTTTAAATCATACAGAACAGGCAAAACATATAATACATCACAATGTATAAACTGCAGTATGAGTTATATAGTCTATCTAATTTCATGTACTGAATGCAAGCTGCAATACGTAGGCCTGACCATCAGGGAGGTGAGGTCCCGTATACGGGAACATTTAAGCAACATCAAATGCAAAATAGAATGTTCTGCACTAGCTACACATTTCATACATAGGCATAATCAGTCAGTTAACTCCTTTAAATGGCAAGCTATAGAACTAGTAAAAAGCCCAAAAAGGGGTGGGGACAGAGACAAAGAATTAGCCCGCAGAGAAGCCTTCTGGATATTCCAACTTAAAACCAGATATCCCAGTGGGTTTAATTCAGTGTACGATATTATGAACCACTGGGAGAGATAAGATACCATCCAAATCGTAAATAAGCTCGCCCTACACCACTGATTAAGTGTGGAAATGTGAGCACTGAAAAAACATTTCTAAAAATATATTCAGCAATGTACATGCCAACAGGGTAAGTCAAAATACACCAAGTATCCAACGGAGTAGTGAGTAAAACATAGTGGAACAGCTATTTATTTTATTTTATAGCCCTAAATTGGAAAATGAATAGTTTATCTTCAGCAGGAATCCAATCTAATTCTATTTATTGACATTTATAATCGATCACATACTGTATATGGACATATAGAATCTTGGGAGTGCAGTCTTAGCAAGCAAGCACTATTACTATGACTCCCCCAAAAAACCTGTAAGCTAAACTTTCCACTTTAAGCAGAATCTGAAATCAGCAACAACAATTTTTAGTGAGTACTAAGTGTGAGAAATACATCCACATATGTATTAAAATATAAAATTCTAGAATTAACTATAAACAAAGTCATCAAACTTCTAAAGAGTTGAGTGTGTATCACAATAATCTTTAGCTGATATATTAATACCTAGTAAAATAAGCCAATACGTATCTGTCAGCAACAAGTGCAAAATGTAAAATCTTTATATATTGCTTATCAATATGGATCAACTATAATTAAGTAAATTCATCGCTTATCAGTATAAAGCTTAAGGTATGTTCATATCTTTAGAAAACATATAATGTGTTAAGCATATTAACATAGAGCTCTTAAGCTTCTAATATAGTGTGGCGCTCGTGTTTTGCCTGAATTTAAGAGTTCAGATATAAAAAGTGCAAAATGTAAAATCTTTATATATTGGTTATCAATATGGATCAACTACAATTAAGTAAATACATTGCTTATCAGTATAAAGTTTTAGGTATGTTCATATCTCTAGAAAACATATAATGTGTTAAGCATATCTACATAGAGCTTTTAAGCTTATAATATAGTGTAGCGCCCGTTTTTTGCCTGAATTTAAAAGTTCAGATATAAACAAGGGAAAAAAAGTTGACAAGAAAAATCAAATATACCTATACAATGTAATTTAAAGCAAATTTAATTCAGAGGGTTAACTAGTGCCCTGAACAGCAGAAAAAATAAAGTAAGGATAGAGTTAAAAAAAAGTCTGTCCGGTTTGAAAGCAAGTAATTAGTAGTAAGGTGTGAGTGTGCAGGTAACAGCACAAATACTAACAGGATATCCTTCACAGCTATGTGTGAATACGGGGCAATCCGAAACGCGTCCTTTCTGTGACGGTGTCTGTTTGAACTTTAAATTTTTTGCAGTTATGCTTGTATCTACCCTCGTTGGTTACTTTTAAATGCACGTCTTCTCCAATAAAGGATTTCTTTTTAGCCGCTCTAGCATCTGCTCTCTTCTTTTCGATTTGCTACTTGGACGGCTAATGGGCTAAAGGATTTCCATTGGGACTGTACCTGGCTTACACTGTGGTTTAGCGACGTTAGAGCACAGGTGAATAGTGCTCACAACAAATATAAGGAACCGAACAGCGGAAGGAGTGAAACACAGAATGTGGGATCCTAAAAAGGTTTTCTGGCTGATCGGCTGATCCATACTGTCATTGGAACGTGAGTGCATTTCTTATCATTTATAACATGTGCCGCTAATATGCTGTGATAGCACAGAGACTGCATATTCATCTTTACATGTTTGAAGAAGGTTTTTTTTTTACTTTGGTGCAAGGATTACGCTTGTGTATTTTGAATATGTATGTATTACCAGTTTTGTCATCAATTGTTTTAGTCTTTAAAACATACTTACATGCAGAGCATGTACCATACGGATATATCCCTGGATCTGTATCCTTTTTCTTGACCGATCTTACAAAATGGCTACATACCAATCTATCCCTTAGGCTAATAGGTCTCCTATAGCCTATAGAGATCCTGTCACCTATAGTTGATTTCAAAACACAATCATTTTGTAATATCTTCCAATTTTCATTAATGATCTTAGTCACTTCCGACATTTGTGGATTGTATGTAGTAATTAGTCTGGGATATGATTCATTTGAGTTTTTGACCTTAGAGACAAGCAGATTTTCTCTATTGGTATTCAAAGCCTTATATGTAGCTCTCTTGACAGATTTCCTGCTGTATCCCCGTGCAATTAGTCTGTTCATTAAAGCTTTGCTTTCTGTTAAATATATCTCAACACTAGAGCAATTGCGTCGGAGACGCAGGAATTCTCCAAATGGGATGGCCTTAAGGGTACAGGGTGGGTGGGCACTGGACCTGTGTAATAAAGTGTTAGTTGCAGTATCTTTGCGATAGATGGTAGTGTTAATAAATCCATCATCTTTCTTGAATATTATCAGATCTAGGAAGGATTCATTTTATGCTGGTCAGCTGAATAGATTAATTTAATGTTTTTGTTATTCTCATTTACCTTTGTCATAAACTGGTCTAGTTCATGAGACGTTCCTTCCCATATGAATAAGACGTCGTCAATATATCTTAACCACAATGGAATGTGGTCAGTATATTGTTTCAATTTATCCAAAAATACATCAAAGAGCTCCCAATGTTCCAAAAATAAATTGGCGTACGTTGGTGCACAGGCCGTACCCATTGCGTTACCCTGAGTTTGTAAATAATATCTGTCATTGAAAGGGAAAAAGTTGTGTGTCAGAATGAAATGTAGTAGTTGAATAACAAACTTATTATGATCTTCATTATTATTAGTATTTGATGACAAAAAATACTTGATGGCTTCAATACCATCATTGTGTCTTATGTTTGTGCATAGTTACTCAACGTATGCAGTTACAAGCCATATCTCATCTGTCAACTGTATGTTTTGTAATATTTGTAATACCTCCATGGTGTTGTGAACATATGAAGGTAATGTGGTCAGGTATTCTCTGAGCCTCTGGTCTACATATTTACTGGCATTTTCAGTTAAATTTTAATTCCCGGAGACAATAGGCCTCCCGGGAGGTACTTTGGAGTCTTTATGTACCTTCGGTAAGAAGTACAGTGTAGCGATTTTAGGATTCTCAGTCAGTAAATATTTTTTCTCAGTATCAGTGATAATGTTATTTATCCTTGCTTGTTGGACTAAGTTATCATACTGTGTCAGGTATGAACTTTGAGGGTTAAAAATTAATTGTTTATAACACTTAGAATTAGACAGCTGTCTGGTGGCTTCATCTGTATACATTTTTGATGGCCATAACACCACATTGCAGCCCTTATCCGATGGTTTTATGATGACATCCTGCCAAGATTCAATCCCTTTCAAAGCTTTAGATTCTTGAAGTGTTCAATTATAACTCTTTTTGATAACAGGTAAATGTTCAATCTGGTGGCAAACCATTTTACAAAATACTTGTATCTCAGGTGATGTAGACATAGAGGGAACATAGGTAGATTTAGGTATATCAAAAATTGTAAAAGAATTGTTAAAAAAGGGCACACAAGGTAAATCCTGTGGGTGCGCAAAAAGATGTGGATGGTGCACAAATATCTAAAAAAATTAAAAATAAAAATGAAAAAATTAGAAAACAATTTAAAATTCTAAAGATGCTGGTATTAATCCAAGTAACGCAATAAGTCAAATAAAGTAAAAATTATCCTCAAATGAATTGATTAATGTGTTCCAAAGTGTAACTGTGCTCGTGGTGCGTGAAGAGGAATCAGTTATTTTCCAAAGTTCTCCTCGGATAACTGTGTTCTGTTAACCTATAGATACAAATAGTACATAGTGCAATACAGCTAAAATATGCAATTGAATAATTAGAAAAGAGCTCACCATAAATGTGTCAATGCGTTTCGGCCCTGGGAGTGGGCCTTTCTCAAGACTATGTTATGGTTTGGTGAGTGTACTCCTTAAATACTTCTAGTAGCCAATGATTCTAATTGGCGGCAAAATTTGTCTGGGTTTGACCCGAAACCGGAAGTAGGTTTTATTTCCAGGTTATGTTGTCAAGAAATAATAGTGATGAAAAATAATTACAAATAAAAATCTGTTGCTTATCTTTATCAAAATGTATCTTAAGTTGTATCTCCTTATTTTGTTATATATCACCAAATTATAAAATTGCCTATTTTTTATATATATGGATCGTGATCTATTTCCTTGTAAATCTAGGCTTCCGCTTTATGCGTCTGTGTTTATTCGTGAAGCCGGAACCGGAAGTGACCTGGTTACACGTCATTTCCGGTTTTTGTCAAACCGGATGTTTTGGGAATGTATTTTCATTTTCGTGGGTTCCATACTCATATACATGACATCGATGTGTATTATTATATGCGGGGGGTATATAAACAGTTGTAAACTCCAATAAAAGGACAAAGATCCACCAACTGTAAGTAAATAATATGAGAAATATGGGATCGATCAAAAGGGATCACAGATGTGGGAGTAAAAATGCATTGTATTGGAAAAAAATGAATAAGTAGAATTGCTCCTGAATTAGAATAAATCAATGATGTATTTATATGACACTGAATTCTGAACATACATGGGATAAGGCCTTAGAATGGAAGTAGTGTGGAGAAACATCATAATGGAAATAGTTCCAAATTAGAGATTCCTCCATATTAGCAATCATTATGTATATATATCCCACAGTAGTTTTAGCCTGATAAAAATGGAGGGGTATGTTTTGGAAATTATTCCATAAGTGGAATCGCTCCAAAATAACAATGAATCAATGCATTTGTATGACACCGGATTCTAAACATACATGGTTTAAGATATTAAAATAGAAATAGTGCGGAACACATTATAATGGAAATAGTTCCAAATAAGATGTTCCTCCGTATTAGCAATCAATATGTATCTATATATATATATATCCAACAATGATTTCAGCCTGATACAGATGGAGGGATATAGCCCTTGATATCCCTAGAGTACAAAACTTCATATAGAGATACAAAACCTTATAGAGAGCTCACTGACTAAAGACCTATGGTCTAATGATCTCCATGAGTAATAGAGGTATTAGAATAAAAATATATGGTGGAAATGTTCTATTAAAATAAAATAATCAATTCTAGTGACTTTCAATCCATATTTGAAGGAGTGCTAATGTTGGCTGACAGTCGCTGATAGAGATACCGGATGGGAATAGTTATACCGGATAGACATAATTGTATAGGATATTGTGATAAGTAGCTCTGATTGTGGGCTGATGGGGATGTAATGGACAATTTGTTAGCTATATATAAAAGGATTCTGCCCCAAAGCTAAAGATTCATCTTAAATCCCTAGCTACTAGTCACTAGTATGAGAATACATGCTAAACCTAGTCTAGGGAAATATAAGTATTAGTCTAATATATATCGATGACATGTGGATTAAGTCTGTAACTGAAAAATAGATGGACATAAGTGGATGAATCTAGATCTAGACAGGTCATTTTAGATTGAGTAAATGTGATAAATCTTCCTTATTATTTAATCCTCTAGGATATAAACAATCTAGGTCAAAGATCCACTTGGATTCACAGGTCAGGAGATTCTTTTCAAAGTCCCCACCTCTCCAGCTAGGTGCTACCAATTGTATGCCATAGTAGCTCAAATCTTTTTAGTTACCCTGGTAATGTGTGGTGAAGTGTCTGTAGAGAGGAGTGTCAGTATTTTTGTGCTTCACTTGGAGTAGGTGCTCTCATGTATGGGGTTTGGAAGCTATCAGATATTTCCTGGAGTCAGCAACAAATTTTGATCAGGATCAGGTGGATTATTTTGTAAGTGTAGTACAATATCTATTGGAACACAACCACTTTGAATTTGAGGCTTCGTTCTATCTCCAGAGATGTGGGACAGCCATGGGCGCAAAATTTGCGCCCTCTTATGCCAACCTACTTTTAGGTTGGTGGGAGGCGTCCCACATCTTTGGAGATTATCTTTTATAGGAGATTTATAGATGATCTCATCATAATATAGGATGGCACGCAGGAGAAAGCAGGCCAATTTTTAGATCTCTTAAACTCTAATGAGATAGGCATCAAGTTTACCATGGATACACATAGCACCAAAATCAATTATCTTGATGTTACACTATCAGCAAATGTTATCAAAAAACAAATCGAGACATACACATATCGTAAACCTATAGCCAAAAACAACCTCCTTTACAGTTCAAGTAATCACCCTAAAAATACAGCAAGAGCCATTGCCAAAGGGCAATTTGTACGTATGAAGAGGAATTGCTCAACAGAAGAGACTTACCAAAAAGAATGTGAAAGGCTCAGTAGAGATTTAATACAGAGAGGGTATAACACTAAGGTTATCTCAAAGGCACGCAGAGAAGTGGATTCTATACCTAGAAAACAAATTTTAGAAGATAAAGTTAATACAGATAATCCTGCGATTAAAAAAAATCAGGTAACCTTTGTTACGAACTATAGTGACCAATACTATGATATCTGTAAAGTAATAAAGAGGCACATGCCAATCTTATTGGCAGATACTAAACTTAAAAAGATAGCAAATACAGGATGTCGCTTTTCTTACTGGAAAGGCATTACTTTAGCTAATGTTTTATCACCTACAGTACTTCCAAAAACAACTGGAGGTAGCAGTTGGCTTACACATATAGGCACCTTTAAATGTGGAAGCACAAGATGTAAAGCTTGCGACTATATACTAGTAACCCCAGAGTTTAAATCATACAGAACAGGCAAAACATATAATACATCACAATGTATAAACTGCAGTATGAGTTATATAGTCTATCTAATTTCATGTACTGAATGCAAGCTGCAATACGTAGGCCTGACCATCAGGGAGGTGAGGTCCCGTATACGGGAACATTTAAGCAACATCAAATGCAAAATAGAATGTTCTGCACTAGCTACACATTTCATACATAGGCATAATCAGTCAGTTAACTCCTTTAAATGGCAAGCTATAGAACTAGTAAAAAGCCCAAAAAGGGGTGGGGACAGAGACAAAGAATTAGCCCGCAGAGAAGCCTTCTGGATATTCCAACTTAAAACCAGATATCCCAGTGGGTTTAATTCAGTGTACGATATTATGAACCACTGGGAGAGATAAGATACCATCCAAATCGTAAATAAGCTTGCCCTACACCACTGATTAAGTGTGGAAATGTGAGCACTGAAAAAACATTTCTAAAAATATATTCAGCAATGTACATGCCAACAGGGTAAGTCAAAATACACCAAGTATCCAACGGAGTAGTGAGTAAAACATAGTGGAACAGCTATTTATTTTATTTTATAGCCCTAAATTGGAAAATGAATAGTTTATCTTCAGCAGGAATCCAATCTAATTCTATTTATTGACATTTATAATCGATCACATACTGTATATGGACATATAGAATCTTGGGAGTGCAGTCTTAGCAAGCAAGCACTATTACTATGACCCCCCCAAAAAACCTGTAAGCTAAACTTTCCACTTTAAGCAGAATCTGAAATCAGCAACAACAATTTTTAGTGAGTACTAAGTGTGAGAAATACATCCACATATGTATTAAAATATAAAATTCTAGAATTAACTATAAACAAAGTCATCAAACTTCTAAAGAGTTGAGTGTGTATCACAATAATCTTTAGCTGATATATTAATACCTAGTAAAATAAGCCAATACGTATCTGTCAGCAACAAGTGCAAAATGTAAAATCTTTATATATTGCTTATCAATATGGATCAACTATAATTAAGTAAATTCATCGCTTATCAGTATAAAGCTTAAGGTATGTTCATATCTTTAGAAAACATATAATGTGTTAAGCATATTAACATAGAGCTCTTAAGCTTCTAATATAGTGTGGCGCTCGTGTTTTGCCTGAATTTAAGAGTTCAGATATAAAAAGTGCAAAATGTAAAATCTTTATATATTGGTTATCAATATGGATCAACTACAATTAAGTAAATACATTGCTTATCAGTATAAAGTTTTAGGTATGTTCATATCTCTAGAAAACATATAATGTGTTAAGCATATCTACATAGAGCTTTTAAGCTTATAATATAGTGTAGCGCCCGTTTTTTGCCTGAATTTAAAAGTTCAGATATAAACAAGGGAAAAAAAGTTGACAAGAAAAATCAAATATACCTATACAATGTAATTTAAAGCAAATTTAATTCAGAGGGTTAACTAGTGCCCTGAACAGCAGAAAAAATAAAGTAAGGATAGAGTTAAAAAAGTCTGTCCGGTTTGAAAGCAAGTAATTAGTAGTAAGGTGTGAGTGTGCAGGTAACAGCACAAATACTAACAGGATATCCTTCACAGCTATGTGTGAATACGGGGCAATCCGAAACGCGTCCTTTCTGTGACGGTGTCTGTTTGAACTTTAAATTTTTTGCAGTTATGCTTGTATCTACCCTCGTTGGTTACTTTTAAATGCACGTCTTCTCCAATAAAGGATTTCTTTTTAGCCGCTCTAGCATCTGCTCTCTTCTTTTCAATTTGCTACTTGGACGGCTAATGGGCTAAAGGATTTCCATTGGGACTGTACCTGGCTTACACTGTGGTTTAGCGACGTTAGAGCACAGGTGAATAGTGCTCACAACAAATATAAGGAACCGAACAGCGGAAGGAGTGAAACACAGAATGTGGGATCCTAAAAAGGTTTTCTGGCTGATCGGCTGATCCATACTGTCATTGGAACGTGAGTGCATTTCTTATCATTTATAACATGTGCCGCTAATATGCTGTGATAGCACAGAGACTGCATATTCATCTTTACATGTTTGAAGAAGGTTTTTTTTTTACTTTGGTGCAAGGATTACGCTTGTGTATTTTGAATATGTATGTATTACCAGTTTTGTCATCAATTGTTTTAGTCTTTAAAACATACTTACATGCAGAGCATGTACCATACGGATATATCCCTGGATCTGTATCCTTTTTCTTGACCGATCTTACAAAATGGCTACATACCAATCTATCCCTTAGGCTAATAGGTCTCCTATAGCCTATAGAGATCCTGTCACCTATAGTTGATTTCAAAACACAATCATTTTGTAATATCTTCCAATGTTCATTAATGATCTTAGTCACTTCCGACATTTGTGGATTGTATGTAGTAATTAGTCTGGGATATGATTCATTTGAGTTTTTGACCTTAGAGACAAGCAGATTTTCTCTATTGGTATTCAAAGCCTTATATGTAGCTCTCTTGACAGATTTCCTGCTGTATCCCCGTGCAATTAGTCTGTTCATTAAAGCTTTGCTTTCTGTTAAATATATCTCAACACTAGAGCAATTGCGTCGGAGACGCAGGAATTCTCCAAATGGGATGGCCTTAAGGGTACAGGGTGGGTGGGCACTGGACCTGTGTAATAAAGTGTTAGTTGCAGTATCTTTGCGATAGATGGTAGTGTTAATAAATCCATCATCTTTCTTGAATATTATCAGATCTAGGAAGGATATTTTATGCTGGTCAGCTGAATAGATTAATTTAATGTTTTTATTATTCTCATTTACCTTTGTCATAAACTGGTCTAGTTCATGAGACGTTCCTTCCCATATGAATAAGACGTCGTCAATATATCTTAATCACAATGGAATGTGGTCAGTATATTGTTTCAATTTATCCAAAAATACATCAAAGAGCTCCCAATGTTCCAAAAATAAATTGGCGTACGTTGGTGCACAGGCCGTACCCATTGCGTTACCCTGAGTTTGTAAATAATATCTGTCATTGAAAGGGAAAAAGTTGTGTGTCAGAATGAAATGTAGTAGTTGAATAACAAACTTATTATGATCTTCATTATCATTAGTATTTGATGACAAAAAATACTTGATGGCTTCAATACCATCATTGTGTCTTATGTTTGTGTATAGTTACTCAACGTATGCAGTTACAAGCCATATCTCATCTGTCAACTGTATGTTTTGTAATATTTGTAATACCTCCATGGTGTTGTGAACATATGAAGGTAATGTGGTCAGGTATTCTCTGAGCCTCTGGTCTACATATTTACTGGCATTTTCAGTTAAATTTTAATTCCCGGAGACAATAGGCCTCCCGGGAGGTACTTTGGAGTCTTTATGTACCTTCGGTAAGAAGTACAGTGTAGCGATTTTAGGATTCTCAGTCAGTAAATATTTTTTCTCAGTATCAGTGATAATGTTATTTATCCTTGCTTGTTGGACTAAGTTATCATACTGTGTCAGGTATGAACTTTGAGGGTTAAAAATTAATTGTTTATAACACTTAGAATTAGACAGCTGTCTGGTGGCTTCATCTGTATACATTTTTGATGGCCATAACACCACATTGCAGCCCTTATCCGATGGTTTTATGATGACATCCTGCCAAGATTCAATCCCTTTCAAAGCTTTAGATTCTTGAAGTGTTCAATTATAACTCTTTTTGATAACAGGTAAATGTTCAATCTGGTGGCAAACCATTTTACAAAATACTTGTATCTCAGGTGATGTAGACATAGAGGGAACATAGGTAGATTTAGGTCTAAGAGAGGTTTTCCAAGTGTTGGAATTTGGAGAGGTTACCTCTACTTGACTATTAATGTTATCATCACTCAATTCCTGTAATATTTCAACAGTACTCAGATCTTCAGTATTTAAGACATTAGGATTGAAAGCATATATCTTTTTCAACATCAATTTTCTAGAGAAAAGATGGATATCTTTAATTAAAGGGACAGTCAACATAGAATTGTTATTGTTTTAAAAGATAGATAATCCCTTTATTACTCATTCCCCAGTTTTGCATAACCAACACAGTTATATTAATGTACTTTTTACCTTTGTGATTACCTTGTATCTAGGAACCTTCTTCCAGCCCCCTGATCACATGACTGTGACTGTTTATTATCTATTGTCTTAAATTTAGCATTGTATTGTGCTAGATCTTAAATAACTTTCTGTGCCTGAACACAGTGTTATCTATATAGCCCTCGTGTACTTTATGTCTCTTTGTGTTGAAAAGAGATTTAAGAAGCATGTGATAAGAGGCAGCCCTCAAAGGCTTAGAAATTAGCATATGAGCCTACCTATGTTTAGTTTAAACTAAGAATACCAAGAGAAAAAAGCAAATTTGATGATAAAAGTAAATTGGAAAGTCAATTAAAATTAAAAGTCCTATCTGAATAATGAAAGTTTAATTTATACTTGACTGTCCCTTTAAATCAAATTTATTCAAAGAGTTGATAGGACAGAAAGATAGTCCTTTAGATAGGACAGCTATATGATCAGAATTGAGTGTATGGTCAGATAGATTGATAACCCTCAATTCGTCATCCTTATTTTGGAGAAGGGACTTAATTCCCTTCTCCTGGTTGATTGTCTTGTCGGACCTGTAAATTTGCGCTTGTTCCCCCGTGAGTTGGATACTGGTGGATTTGTTTGCGTAATAGGAGGAGTTACATTGTGCGGAGTATTGGGTAAAAAAAGAAGATACATTGGATGATTGTGCTGTACTGTATGTTTTAGGTCTAGTGGAGTTGGAGACATTATTACCAGTGTTACTGCTCTGTGCAGAATTTTGATTTGAATTACCCATATCTGCCTCATTGTCAGAAATATCCGATTCACTCTCAGCACTGCTTTCGGCTTGTTGAACTAAATATCTATTAGTTCTATGTCTGTATGTGGTGTTACTACGCCAGCGGTATATTCTCTGATTTTGAAAATCTTCAATATCTCTCTGAAGTTTCTGTTTTTTGTTAGCTATTAATTCCAATTCTAACTTATCTAGTTCTTGTTGATATTTGAAATAACAGAGAACAGGAGCGCTAAAAGCTGAAAGTGAAATAACTCTAAACGTGAATTTAAATACAATAAAACCAGGTATATCCTGTAAGAGAAAAAGTGCTATCAAAAACAGAATCTAAATTAATTCAAAGAGCCATTCACTAATGGTGTATATTTAGTGGAAAACAAATTACTTAATACTTCTAGTTGCCAGGTGTATCCCTTTAAATAGTGCACTAGAGTTCTTAATAGGTTAAGGTACTATGATTGAAAAAGGAGACCAAATCTTACATTTAAAAAAGGGGCTATGCCAATTTAATATACTTCATAAAACACAAAAGAATAGTATTAAACAGTTCTATTAAAAATTCTATAAATGCATAAAACTAACGGACGTCTCCGTTAAAAATAAAAATAAAACTCAGGTTGCCACCACATAAATATATATATATATATATATATATATATATATATATATATATATATATATATATATATATATATATATATAGGAAGATCCGTTAATGTGGACCAGTGGAACTAATATCAGTTCAGGTTAGAAAGTTAACAGGAGTGATTTCCAGACTCAATACTCTCAGCTAGCGATCAACCGCAGGCTTACCCCCACACTATGTGTGCTCTGAAGTCTCTGTGATCAAAGTTACCACCGTAGCGGGGTGACGTCACCTTTATGGGTGCTGTCCTGGATCAGCCTCCTGATTGGTCCTTTATCAGAGTGGCTTTAGAAGGTAACTGAAATTTCCGCTACCAAAGTATCTGCTCTTAAGTGTATATCAACACGCAAGATACCTTTGAAGGAGTGATGTGTAGAAGAATTAGCTCTGTCCAATCCCCAAACGGAGGGGCTCTGATTTCACTCTGTGAAAAAGTTCTGTGCAGTAGTGCCCTTGTCAGATTATGCCGACCTTGCTTGCCAATAATGTCAGTCTCTGCCGGTCCAGCTAACAATTGCCGATTCTTGATTGTACAAAGGGTAACGATTCCCAGCAGCAATGCACACTCACAAGTGTAGCCCCAGCTTAGAATGTAGATAGAATAACTATAGTTGTGACTTCATCAACGCGTTTCTCCCTATACAGGGCTTTTTCAAGATAGGGAGAAACGCGTTGATGAAGTCACAACTATAGTTATTCTATCTACATTCTAAGCTGGGGCTACACTCGTGAGTGTGCATTGCTGCTGGGAATCGTTACCCTTTGTAAATCAAGAATCGGCAATTGTTAGCTGGACCGGCAGAGACTGACATTATTGGCAAGCAAGGTCGGCATAATCTGACAAGGGCACTACTGCACAGAACTTTTTCGCAGAGTGAAATCAGAGCCCCTCCGTTTGGGGATTGGACAGAGCTAATTCTTCTACACATCACTCCTTCAAAGGTATCTTGCGTGTTGATATACACTTAAGAGCAGATACTTTGGTAGCGGAAATTTCAGTTACCTTCTAAAGCCGCTCCGATAAAGGACCAATCAGGAGGCTGATCCAGGACAGCGCCCATAAAGGTGACGTCACCCCGCTACGGTGGTAACTTTGATCACAGAGACTTCAGAGCACACATAGTGTGGGGGTAAGCCTGCGGTTGATCGCTAGCTGAGAGAATTGACTCTGGAAATCACTCCTGTTAACTTTCTAACCTGAACTGATATTAGTTCCACTGGTCCACATTAACGGATCTTCCTATATATATATATATTTTTATGTGGTGGCAACCTGAGTTTTATTTTTATTTTTAACGGAGACGTCCGTTAGTTTTATGCATTTATAGAATTTTTAATAGAACTGTTTAATACTATTCTTTTGTGTTTTATGAAGTATATTAAATTGGCATAGCCCCTTTTTTAAATGTAAGATTTGGTTTCCTTTTTCAATCATAGTACCTTAACCTATTAAGAACACTAGTGCACTATTTAAAGGGATACACCTGGCAACTAGAAGTATTAAGTAATTTGTTTTCCACTAAATATGCACCATTAGTGAATGGCACTTTGAATTAATTTAGATTCTGTTTTTGATAGCACTTTTTCTCTTACAGGATATACCTGGTTTTATTGTATTTAAATTCACGTTTAGAGTTATTTCACCTTCAGCTTTTAGTGCTCCTGTTCTCTGTTATTTCGTATTACCAGTTTCTGGCCTATATTAGGGACCTTTAGGTCTTTCAGGAGTTTGGTGAATCACCCTGCGCTCATATTTAACCTTTCTTTTTATTTATCTTGTTGATATTTGTCATATTTGACCTTATAGTCAAATGTTTCATAAAATTTAGATAGTTGGGCATTATATTCCTCTATTTCAGTATCAAGTTTAGTTAGCTCTAGTTTGTCGTGTTTAATTAGAATCTGGATGAGTTTCAGAGAACATTCTTTTAAAGCAGTTTCCCACTGTTATACTAAATCTTCGTTATTTAAAGTAAAGGCAGGGAACACTTTCATTCTCAACCCTCTAGGGATTATATTTTTTTCGGCGTATTTTTCGAAAAAAATGCCAATTCCACCACCTTTTGGATTGTTTGTGTAAGGTCTGGTGTAATTCACACAGTACATTATTAAGCTCGTCTTCATTTATTTGTATATTGTCACTGTTTGGAATATTAAAAAGTGAATTAAGTTCCTTTAGTCTTTTTTGATGGCGATTAACCATATAATTTTGGATATTCATAGTGATTTTTAAATTGTAACAAATTCCCCCAGAAAAAGGCTAAACCCAGGACCAGAGCCTGGGTATATTCTCCTAAGTATGGACAACTGAAATTAAATGAGAGTAGGGGGGAGGGGCTGAGTATACTATAAGCAGGAGGTCAATATATTAAGGCAAATAGCCAAAAATTGTGTAATGTAAATATAACAACTTTGACTCCCTGCCACAGATTATGAGTAATAGAACAGAGCACAACTAATAAAATAATTGTAAAAGATTTACAAGTATGGATAGAAAACTCAAATCTGTGTCTTAAATGTATAACTGAGCCCAATATACAATCACACAAATGAAACTGAAATGATTAAATAATTTCACATTAAAGTTTATTAATAAATTAAATTAGACCACACATACAATAGCTTGAGCTGAAAAATTAAAAACACATCGACCCAGGTTGAACTATTGATCTGCTTTATCAATAAAAATTATTGCATGAGTAATAGTCTAGCCAGCAGCATATATAACAAAAATAATGGCTAAGCCCTTACAATCCGAGGGCTAATTATAATTAGTTTTTCAATAGTAAATATGCTACTGGACGTATTTCGAATGAATATGGCTCTTAGGACAACGAGGGTGAGCAATTAAAAAAAGGTAAAGACTGAGCTTATCCCAGAGGACCCCTGATGCGTGTTTCGCAAAAAACGCTTCCTCAGAGGGGTTGAGAGCAAGATATTTATGAGCCTATAAGACCCTCCTCACAATGTGATTGGACAAGCCTGTTATATGAATTCAACATTATGATTGGCTTTGAAACACGTCTATAAGAAAGACAGTAGCTGATAGGATATAAAATATGGTTGTTGTTCCTGACGTAGGTGTCAATGTCACGAAGGGGCGTGTATGTGTCTGGTGATGTCATCTGCTTTATAATCATTGGCTGATCATGTTTACCATAAGTTATATATTATCCAACCTCCGATGGACACAATGTATTATCCGACGTCTATATTGTGAAATATGTGATCAACTCCATCACTAAAATAAGTGCCGATATTACCTGAATGCAAATAAATATAGAGCAGCATTATAAAGTTTCGCTATATATACTAGTACTGTTTACTGTCTATCATTCAATAGGAGTCCGTGTAATAAAGAGGCGTGTATCTGTATTTGTAACGTCATCTGCTTTAAAATCATTGGCTGATCATGTTTACCATTTATTATACAGTACCGGACCTCCAGCAGACAAAATGTGTTATCAGACTGTACTGAACAGGATGTTGTCATCCTGATCAGTACAGCAAATTTTTGTCAAGGACTCAGGTACAGAATATACCTATTACTGAACGTTAGAATAACGAAACTTAACATAAAATGGCCAAGGAAACATATATGATCAATCCCGTATCCAAAATAAATGCCAATTTTACCAAAATGCAAATGAATCTAGAGCAACATTACTAAGTTTGGATATATATGGTAATAGTGTTTACGATCTCTCGTTCAGTATTCCAGAGAGGCCTTCACTGATGGAATGTGTGGTATGGATATTATACCTATCATATATACCCATGTCGTAAAGGGGCGTGTAAGTATACAATCACGTCATCTGGATTCATTTCATTGGATGATGAAATTTACCATGTATTATTCATTACCTAGCTCCCAGTTGACAGATTGTGTAAAAAAAAGAGTACAATAGGCAAAGTTAATTGTTATCCTCGATACGGTAATAAAGTATGTTAAGGGATAGAGTATCATAACAAGGAAAAAGCCATTATAAAAGATATATGTTGAGTATGGGTTTCGATGATATCAAAGGGCATGTGAATATAGGATGACATTGCCGAGTTCACATTTCATTGGGTAGACACCTTGTCCATAAGTTGACCATATGTTGTTTTATGTTAAACTCTCAATCCATATATATTTTACATTGACAGGTCAGCCCCTGATCAGAAAGTTATTAGATGTATTTCCTCAACGGGCATATACATATCATTAAATATTACTGAGATTGACTTCACTGAATATTGTTATTCACTATATATGTATCTGAATAAATTCTGAACAAAAAGTCTGTTAACAGGTTAACCAATTATGCATACTCAAGATTACAGTAAAGGTATCAACTTCATCTTGCAAAGGGTTAATTTCATTATACCTATGATAAGAAAGAATTAATTATATAAGAAACAATATAGTTTCAAATGTGGTTAAAATTATTTGAATTCATTAAGTGATTATCTCATATGCATTGAAATTTATGAGAATAAAAGTGAAAAAATAATTAAGTTATAAAAGTGCGAATTTCATAAGGGATCAGAAACATTATCGCTATTGTATATTTAATAAAGTGATGAAGTGCAAAAATATTGAGTATTAAGAAATATGCTTAAATTTAATAAGAGATATCAACACGATATTATCATGTTAATATCAAAATGTGACGTAAATAAGTGATAAACCTATGTGAGCTAGTAAACAGAAACAAAGAAAAAGCGAAACAGTGAAAACATTATAAGTATACAAAATAGTTGTTAAAATCATTCATACCATTAGGTTTTACTGAATTTAAACGATAAATCCATTTGCATTCTAATTTTAGTAATACTTTCTCCAAATTTCCTCCTCTTATTCCCAAAGAGGCTTTCTGGATGACTGTATATTGTAAGTTTGCAGATGTACTATTGTAGTATTGTTGAAAATGTTTTGCAACAGATGTCACCTTTTTGCCTCGTACTTCATCTTTGTTGGCATTTTTAATATTGTTGGCATGCTCGAGAATACGTACCCTAACCTCTCGTGTCGTCATACCTACATAGGTCATTTTACACGGACACCAAAGGGTATACACGACTCCTATAGTTTTGCATGAAAAATGTGCAGGTAATATGTATGTATTACCAGTTTTGTCATCAATTGTTTTAATCTTTAAAACATACTTACATGCAGAGCATGTACCACACGGATACATCCCTGGATCTGTATCCGGACACCAAAGGGTATACACGACTCCTATAGTTTTGCATGAAAAATGCGCAGGTAATATGTATGTATTACCAGTTTTGTCATCAATTGTTTTAATCTTTAAAACATACTTACATGCAGAGCATGTACCACACGGATACATCCCTGGATCTGTATCCTTTTTCTTGACCGATCTTACAAAATGGCTACATACCAATCTATCCCTTAGGCTAATAGGTCTCCTATAGCCTATCGAGATCCTGTCACCTATAGTTGATTTCAAAACAGAATCATTTTGTAATATCTTCCAATGTTCATTAATGATCTTAGTCACTTTCCGACATTTGTGGATTGTATGTAGTAATTAGTCTGGGATATGATTCATTTGAGTTTTTGACCTTAGGGACAAGCAGATTTTCTCTATTGGTATTCAAAGACTTATATTTATCTCTCTTGACAGATTTCTTGCTGTATCCCCGTGCAATTAGTCTGTTCATTAAAGCTTTACTTTCTGTTAAATATATCTCAACACTAGAGCAATTGCGTCGGAGACGCAGGAATTCTCCAAATGGGGTGGCCTTAAGGGTACAGGGTGGGTGGGCACTGGACCTGTGTAATAAAGTTTTAGTTGCAGTATCTTTGCGATAGATGGTAGTGTTAATAAATCCATCATCTTTCTTGAATATTGTCAGATCTAGAAAGGATATTTTATGCTGGTCAGCTGAATAGATTAATTTAATGTTTTTATTATTCTCATTTACCTTTGTCATAAACTGGTCTAGTTCATGAGACGTTCCTTCCCATATGAATAAGACGTCGTCAATATATCTTAACCACAATGGAATGTGGTCAGTATATTGTTTCAATTTATCTGAAAATACATCAAAGAGCTCCCAATGTCCTAAAAATAAATTGGCGTACGTTGGTGCGCAGGCCGTACCCATTGCGGTACCCTGAGTTTGTAAATCATATCTGTCATTGAAAGTGAAAAAGTTGTGTGTCAGAATGAAATGTAGTAGTTGAATAACAAACTTATTATGATCTTCATTATCATTAGTATTTGATGACAAAAAATACTTGATGACTTCAATACCATCATTGTGTCTTATGTTTGTGTATAGTGACTCAACGTCTGCAGTTACAAGCCACATCTCATCTGTCAACTGTATTTTTTGTAATAGTTGTAATACCTCCATGGCGTCACGAACATATGAAGGTAATGTGGTCAGGTATTCTCTGAGTCTCTGGTCTACATATTTACTGGCATTTTCAGTTAAATTTTCATTGCCGGAGACAATAGGCCTCCCAGGAGGTACTTTGGAGTCTTTATGTACCTTCGGTAAGAAGTACAGTCTTGCGATTTTAGGATTCTCAGTCAGTAAATATTTTTTCTCAGTATCAGTGATGTTATTTATCCTTGCTTGTTGGACTAAGTTATTATACTGTGTCAGGTAAGAACTTTGAGGGTTAAAAATTAATTGTTTATAACACTTAGAATTAGACAGCTGTCTGGTGGCTTCATCTGTATACATTTTTGATGGCCATAACACTGCATTGCCGCCCTTATCTGATGGTTTTATGATGACATCCTGCCAAGATTCAATCTCTTTCAAAGCTTTAGATTCTTGAAGTGTTAAATTATAACTCTTTTTGATAACAGGTAAATGTTCAATCTGGTGGCAAACCATTTTACAAAATACTTGTATCTCAGGTGATGTAGACATAGAGGGAACATAGGTAGATTTAGGTCTAAGAGAGGTTTTCCAAGTGTTGGAATTTGGAGAGGTTACCTCTACTTGACTATTAATGTTATCATCACTCAATTCCTGTAATATTTCAACAGTACTCAGATCTTCAGTATTTAAGACATTAGGATTGAAAGCATATATCTTTTTCAACATCAATTTTCTAGAGAAAAGATGGATATCTTTAATTAAATCAAATGTATTCAAAGAGTTGATAGGACAGAAAGATAGTCCTTTAGATAGGACAGCTATATGATCAGAATTGAGTGTATGGTCAGATAAATTGATAACCCTCAATTCGTCATCCTTATTTTGGAGAAGGGACTCAATTCCCTTCTCCTGGTTGATTCTCACTTTAGGTCATATAGGAAGTTTAATGAGGACTATTAGAGAAATAAAACTACAATTGGTTGCTGACTTCCATCTAGTGGTGGAGATTGGTATTTACCTTTTGTCTCAGGATATTGTGGTTTTTAAAACACTGTCTGCCAAAAGGCATGATAGTTAACTCCATTAAAGTGCTTTTAGCAGAGCTCTTACAAGTCTGATATGATGTAATATGCTACCGTGCTGTATAGAAGTGGTCTAATGGAGGCTTAAAAGTGTCTGGTAAACTAATTTATATCCTCATACCATATAATAGACATATTAAATGGTATATACATCTGGTGAGTAAAGTTTACAAGTGCTAATTAACTTTCAATGTTTCTCAGAAGTAAGAAAAAGAACCGCAAAAACTGAGTGATATAGTCTCTGTGAAATAGAACTCAATGTCCTACCCTATGCCAGTCTTCCTGGCCATTCATTCCAAGAGGGTGAGATAAAAGTTCATCCATACTTGCTTAGCAGCTATTTTAACCTCCTGAAGATAGCTTTCTAGTGATTCAGCCATTTTGTTGCGGCTCTCGGTTTCAAGTAGACGCTTGGTAGTGTCTTTCTTTGTTGCTGACCAAGTTAGCATGGGACGGTCAAAGTACACATGACTGGGACCCTTCCACTCTGGCATAATATATATGTACGCTGGGTCCTGCAGTGTATTGCCGTGGATATCAGTCGAGTCTTCAGCCATGCATGTGATAAGTATGGAAGTCTGTTCGCAGGGATCGGCCGCATCCCACGAGGTCAGACCACTCCATGCAACGGTAATATGTTCCATGCCTTGCGTCGGCCGATCACTATATAACAGCCCTTCTGGAGAGAGTGTCAGCGAGGTAATCTTCTGCGGCTTTTCACCTTGTGGTAGCAATATTAGGCTGTCAATACTTCTGAGCATTACCTTCTCAAAGTCCCGGAATAGAGTTTGTAGAGTTAGACTTCCTCCATTGTGAGTAATCAAATAGTTATGGTAAGGTATCCTTAAGTGTAATATGGGTATACTACCCAGAAAATTTGAAAGGTTGGTGTGTAACAAACCGTACTCAGTCTCCTCGTGTCAAACCTCCCAGGCCACACTTTTAGAAAAATTCTCTTGGGGACTTAAAAGGTCCTTTAGAGAACTTTGATCAGGTCAGAGTTTAAGAGAAGAAACTCCCTGAATCCTTCAGTAGTTTAAGCAACCAAATAGAACGAAGGGCAACTGCCTTCCGTAATCGTAACAAAGGGGAAGGAATTAAGAGCCGCAGTTTTTGCATCATAAAGGCTCATCTATAACACAACATGGTTGCAGTTCACACATTCCAAAAGTAGCTCTTGGAATTACATCACAGAAACAGAAAAGAATATCTTTGCAAGCCAATATAAAAACAATTTTGCTAATTTGTGCAACCATGAGAAGCACTTTACTATAAAAGCCGAATGGAATTTTTCCACCTACCTGGACAAAAAGTGTGAGTTCCCATGAACAATGTTCTCAGAAAACTGACACCTGCTGAGTTGACTACTGCCAACATACGATCCCACAACATTTCCAAGAGACTTCTAATTAAACATGTAGCTTGTGTCAATCATAAACATAATTACTGTCAAATACTGCTAATTGTTATGCTTATATTACAGCTGTTCATTTATCAAAATGCATGTATAAAGTAAGCTTTTTCACAGATTTATACTATCCCTACCTCTATAACCAGTTGAATCTCAAACTCAATTGTTTTACAGTAGAATGCTACCATAGATGACACAGTATATTTCTGAAACTTCACCATTATTTCACCACTTGAGATGGACTGACCCAGACCTGTAATGTAATTGCTAAATCCACAATCACCATTTTGTGTGTCACCAATCCTGCACATTTAGTTTTTGGATTACAAGATTGAGAGATTGTTTTAAGCAGTTATTTTAAGGAGCTAATGATATTGTGCTTCAGAGGTATTAACATAATAAGTATTTTAAGTTTTTTGATAACTGGGAAAACACACTGACAATAGTGGCTAAAGTTCAGAAATCACTGTCTACCTGCTGTAATTAATCAGTCCATGTAGCTTTTTGCATTAGTGTCCCTTGGCTATTTTGTGTGTTACACATAGATGAAGTCCTGCACCTCAAAACTCATTGCAGCTCCTGAGAACCTTTAAAAGCACATCATGGGGGGTGGGACCCATGGTTAGGTTCCCAGAGGTGGTTGCGGCACCCAAGGCTGTGATTAGAACAGAACTCTCTGGAGCTTATCTGCCCTCGGCGGTTATTGCATGATCTGATTGGTCCGTGTCTCTGTGAGGTCACTGGATGCACAACCAATCGGATAATGGATTCAATTTGTCACTAGCGCCTAGTATCTATGTCCCCTAAACTCAGCATGTTGTGTTATTATTAAAATACACTGTGAGAAAAATGCATCAAGATTGCAGATGGACACATTCTCATGTAGACAGCCTGTCAGTCTGCAATCAGCATTTTCAATACAGTATTGTATGGTAAAATTTACCACTTGTGTAGTCAATTGCATGAGAGCAGGGCATGTCAATCACCCTGAACAAACGAGTGTAGGTGTGATTTATCTTGCCACCCCTGTGGTGTCAGTGAAGATAAAGAAGCATTTTCTGCTTCTTAAATTTATGGTTGCAGACTCGCTTATGTATAGGTGGTGGTTTCAACAGGCAAAATTAAGATAAATAAGCTATATATTTAATATTTACAAATATTTAATGCACTCTAACTTGTAAAATGGGAACATTAAAGGGGATACAGTACAATGTCACTTTGTTTTTCTCTTTTTTATATATATAAAATTATAGACCTCAGTTGTAAGGCATTTTGTATTTTAGACTTGTGAAACCTTTTTTTTTTTTTAAATCAGATGATGTGTACAGAAGGCGGCAATCAGAAAGACAATATGAACAAAAACTGGAAGAGGAAATTATCAAAACGACCCAACAAGGAGGAAATTAATTAATTAAAAAAACAACAACAAATTTAGTAGCTTTTTGGTTTTGCAGCTTCCAATGAAAAGAAATATATTACGTTTTGGTAAACGGACTTGCTGTTTTAAGCCTGCAGTGCTGCACAATATCTTTGATCATTAATATGAAAATCAACTGACAAAATGAACATTTTTTCATAAAAAACAATATTTTATGTACACATACTAATAACAATGATGCATTAAAACATCTAATATTTATTTACAGTGTTTAGAACGTGAGATATAAAGCTGAATTATTTCAAAATTCAATGCATACATTTTGACAGATGATGAATGTATAAGGTGCATAACAATGTGGAAGTTGCCTTGCTAACAGCAACCAATACCAATGATGCAATCTAAGCTACAACATTGTTATCTACCACTAGAGGACACTGCACCTCCAACTTTTTTAAAAAAAAATCTACAGACCAGGATTGTAGATAACTGTAATTGTGTTTTCAGGCAGTTTTAAGCTGATTTAAAGGGTTCAACTATAAGTAATTTATTTACAAAGAATACATTGTTCAAAAGTATACAACAGAAATCCTCCTTAAAAGGGACTTGATACTCAAAAATGTTTGTTCCATCTAAAAGAGGATGTTTCAAAATGTATTCTGGTGCTTTGATTATGTGATTATGTGATTATGTTTTTGTGCTGAATAAAACCACCTTTTTTGTGAGAGATTGGTCAGTAACCGATTTCTATACAATTTTATTACAAGACTAGAGACTTCATATTTTTCCTTCACCTTTCTTTTACTACTCAATGCATTACTTTGAAACCATTAAACTTAGTGAGAATATTCTCTTTCTTTTGCTACTCAGTGAACAGATAAATGCTCTCTACATTTACACACATAAATTGCTAATTATTACATTTATTGCTTGTTTTTTTTCAAATTGTTATTTCTCTATATTATTCATTTTACTAATTTTCATTTCCCAAATCTTATATCTATTTCTTTTTCAGAATTTAAAAAACAAACAAACAACTTTCTTTTAACCCCCTTTTTTCCTTTCCGATTCTTCCGGTTTCTATATTTAAAATTCCCCTTTCTTCCTTACTCGCTACCTTCTCCCTTTGCTGCAAACTTGTTTTGTAGCATAAATAATTCCTCCATCTTCTCGGCTGCAATGCGGTAATGTGAAGCCGAAGCCATCTTAGGGGCGGTTTTCAGCTGCGTCACTGCTGTCTTCCTGCCTTCCATCTTACATCACAGGAACCTCCTCTTCACTAATGGCTCCTGTTAAATATAACAAAGTTTCAATTAGGATTAGTATTTTAATACACTTAGGGCTAGATTACAAGTGGAGCGCTAATTTATCGTGCATCGCAAATGGGCACGTTTGCCCCTTTTGCAGGTGGGCAATAAATAACCAGCCATTACAAGTGGCTGGTTATTGCTACCGCAGATCTCTGGATAATTTTATTAATGTGCCCCAAATGCCCCCAAAATACAGTATAATGTATTTTATTAAAAATAAATGGTAGCATTTTTATTTTTTAATAAAATAACTGCACTAGGCAGTATTTTGAAAAGTTTACATTGTGGTCTATGGGAACTGTGTGAAAGAGATATTAAGCTCTCCACTTGGTAATCTGGATCTCTTCATTTTAATGCATTATTTAGCCTCTATTGCCCACTGGTGGTACAATATCCACATTACATATAACTTTGTAAATAGTTTTCTCAGAAAAGTTACACTACGTTATAATTGTGTATATATATATATATATATATATATTAGTGTAAGAAGGGGTACTAGAAGGAATACTGCGCCTGTTAGTGTGCCCACTCAAAAAATAATAACAAAAATGATTACCATATAAATAAATAGTTTAAGAGATAAATTTTCATAACAATGTTTGCAACGCAATGACAAAGGTGATTACCATATGAATGAGAGATTTAAGGGAAGAATTATTAAAGAAAATATTTGCAAAAATACAAATAACATCTGAGGTGTTTGGTCTGAAAGTCCTGAATAAATTAAAACGTATTAGTCTTTAAATTCGCTGTAACAAGTCTGTATGCTACTTTGTAGAAATCACAGAAGTGTGTATCCAACAATGCTTGTATTTACTACTTACAGGACACACCCTCAATCCTATGAGGTAAGTGTGGGGCGTAAAACGGATGATGTTCACAGGGTAATATCACTGCATCTGGCGAATCTGCTTCATATAACGAATTCCACCTCTAGATCATCAGATCGAAGTCCACCCAATTTGGAGTAAGATTATGATTCCCAAAAGGAGGCTGAAGTCCCCAAAAGAAGGCAAAGACTCTTTCTTGCAGGACTCTTTAAGCTGATATTCACCCCAATGATTTGCTCGGTGTCATAAAAGGAAGAGAAGATGGCAAAACATAGTGTGATATTGTTTATTGATTAGTGCAAATAAACTGTGTTAGCCAAATAAACACTTACAATAAAAGACCCCAATGATAATGAGGTAACGGTAAAACATATAACCAAACAGTTTTCACAAATTAAAATGGTGTATCTGTTTCTCCTAATTGAAAATGAACCTGTGGCAAAATATGTAACCCAAAGGATTGGATGTACCGGCCGGTTACAGCTCCAAACACAGTCGGGTAGCAATAAGTCTGAGAGTATAAAGTCCGACAGAAAAAAGGGGCTTCTAATGTTAGCCCAAATGTAACCTTACGCGTTTCGAAGGTGGTCGCTAGTTTAAGCTCCTTCTTCTTCAGAGGATTTAGGAGAAACAGATACACCATTTTAATTTGTGGAAACTGTTTGGTTATATGTTTTACCGTTACCTCATTATCATTGGGGTCTTTTATTGTAAGTGTTTATTTGGCTAACACAGTTTATTTGCACTAATCAATAAACAATATCACACTATGTTTTGCCATCTTCTCTTCCTTTTATGATACCGAGCAAATCATTGGGGCGAATATCAGCTTAAAGAGTCCTGCAAGAAAGAGTCTTTGCCTTCTTTTGGGGACGTCAGCCTCCTTTTGGGAATCATAATCTTACTCCAAATTGGGCGGACTTCGATCTGATGATCTAGAGGTGGAATTTGTTATATGAAGCAGATTCACCAGATGCAGTGATATTACCTTGTGAACATCATCCGTTTTACGCCCTACACTTACCTCATAGGATTGAGGGTGTGTCCTGTAAGTAGTAAATACAAGCATTGTTGGATACACACTTCTGTGATTTCTACAAAGTAGCATACAGACTTGTTACAGCGAATTTAAAGACTAATACGTTTTAATTTATTCAGGACTTTCAGACCAAACACCTCAGATGTTATTTGTATTTTTGCAAATATTTTCTTTAATAATTCTTCCCTTAAATCTCTCATTCATATAATAATCACCTTTGTCATTGCGTTGCAAACATTGTTATGAAAATCTATCTCTTAAACTATTTATTTATATGGTAATCATTTTTGTTATTATTTTTTTGAGTAGGCACACTAACAGGCGCAGTATTCCTTCTAGTACCCCTTCTTACACTAATTTTTATTTTCCAAGAGACTACCTAGAAAGGGTTCTCCCGCCCACTAGTAGGTTACTTACAGCAGCCAGTTTTTTGTGTCCTATCATTAACACTCATTTGCACTCACTTATATAGTGTTCTTTTTTCATTCAGGAGCAGTAATTTTTCCACTTTTATATTGACATTTATATTGACACTCTGAATGTGTATTTTATATTAATAATATTATTTCAAACTGAAAAAATCTGAAACAACAGAAACTTATTTTTGGATGCACTTACCAAAATACAATAAACTGTTGTGGATATATTAAATAGCTCCAGTTTCTCCTCACACAATTATATAAGTGAGTGTGTATTCCATGCTTTAATATTCGACTCTGAATCCATTGTACTTACAAATCCAATCCAATTATACATTTAACTGAGTTTGTGCACACTCACATCCAGGGAGCTTGTACTTGTACAAGTTGCATTTACATTCTACTTGTTACACCATATATATATATATATATATATATATATATATATATATATATATATATTATATATATAAAATATAAACTAGAACTTAACAGTTTTTATTTCAATACCATAATATTTATTTGATCAATTTTAAGTATTTTCAGTCTTTATTTTAGACATGTCTCAAACTTCAGAAAATAAACAATAGAAAACATTCAAAATATTATAGACTATTCCCTTAGGAAATTGTCTCAAATTTCAAAATTTTCTGCTAATAAGTCTGGGGTTTCTAAAAAGGCAGTTACATCTTTTGCTGTGAAATGAATGCTCCTAGTAGAAAATGAGTTGAAACATCTGAAAAAAGAACCCCGTCTCCCAAGTGTACTGTAATGGGAGAGAAGAAAAAGTCTAATCTACTCTATTATGTCAGATTTTGACGTACATTCCTCTGATGAGTTTAATGAACCAGAAATTGGGGGGTGGAGCCAGCAGCGCACAGGAGAGGTCGCAAATTTTAGAGCTCCTGCCTGAGTCCGACTACAAATAGTTTAAAAACGGAGTTTGCTTCACAAATACCTTTTAACATAGCTGGCATACTTATTCTTCTTTTACCCACTATCTGGAGGACGGTATATTTGTCATTTATCTACTTACTGTGTCCCAAGTTTGGGTAGCCTGCTCAGGATCTAGAAATCTGTAGAAAAAAAGCGCAAACAGACTCAAGTGTAGATGTATAACATAAACACGCCACGCTAATGTATTGCACTTACAATGTAAAATACTTTATTAGGCGTTGTAACAAATCCTCATCATCCAAGATAAAATGTGAATAAAAGCAGTCCATATACAGATAAAGTCACTTCTTTCCTCCAAGTGAGTCTCTCAGTGTAGTACTCACTACCTGATTAGTTGGTCCCTTACAAGCTTCCGTACCCGCAGCTCAGATTGCAAATAGCCGTGCTGAAAGTGGATGCCGGTGACTCTGTGTAAAGCACTACGGGTCCTCAGAAGACTCAAAATTAGCCTCAACGCGTTTCAACCGCCAGCGTGCGGTCTTTCTCAAAAGGTGATGTGTATACCTCATCTCCAATAGCTGCTGCTATATAGCAACCAATCTCTTCTCATTGGTACGAATTTGCCTGTCAGTCTTTTAATCTTATTTGGACATTGCGCCTCAATCTGTAATGGCTCAAGAAGTACTTTAAAATACATGTTTGTTAAAAAAGGATAACTTTAATACATACATATTAGTTTGTAATTTAATAAAACCCTTACTTAAAAGAAACCTAAAGATGAGACTTGATGCATATTACAAATATATATATATATATATATATATATATATATATATATGCATACCCTAAAAATGACATTAAAACAAAATATTTTCTATTTCCATTGCACCTTGAAATCACAGCTAAGGCTGATACGTTAGGGGGAACAGCCATTTCATTCCTTTATCTAAAACATTACACAATCAAATATCTACTAAATTGAAACTTGAATTGATTAAAATAAATTCATTAAATGAATATATATAAAAATTCATACTACTGTCTATGGTTCAAAGGAACCCAAATTTAATTCTGGGGTGATATGTTTAATATATTAAAAATTCTACCAAAATTAATATACATTTAAAAGACCACATACTTAAATTATACACGTTGTCCCTATCTCTACTCTCTATTGTACATGACCAGATCACATTCACATAAAGGCAGCCAGATCTAAATCCATATCAGAGATATATTGACGATGTGATAATTTTATGGGAGGGTGATTTCAATATGGTGGATGAATTTGTTGAATACATTAATAACAATGATTACAATCTCAAATTCACTGAAAATCGTTCTAAAACAGAAATCGAATTTCTGGATTTACGGTTATTTGTCAATGATGAAAATAAAACAAAATAGGAGTATCAAATTTCAGGAAGCCAACTGAGAGAAACAGCTTTATTAACTATAGGAGCGCACACCAACATAATTGGAAAGATAACATTCCATATAGCCAGTTTCTCAGATTGAGAAGAAATTGTAGTTCCATAGGTGATTTCAATAAGGAAGCGGATATCTTAGCCAACAAATTTAAGGTCAAGGGATATGATCCTGCAATTATAGATAGCTCGAGGATTAAGGCTTTAGGGCAAGCTAGGGACGGACTGTTAAAGAAGGAGGGGAATTGTAAGATAGGTAGAGGCCATCAACAAAATAGACATAATAATGACCAAATTAGATTCATTACGACTTTCAATGAAGGGCATAGAATTATCAAAGATGTGTTTAAGAAACATTGGGGAATCCTAAAATCAGACAGTTTATAGCACCATCATTGACAAATAATCCATTAATATCCTTTAAGAAGGGTAGGAACTTGAAGAATCTGTTAGCCCCTAGTAAATTAAAACCTGCTAAAAAAGAGAAAGCAACATCTGGCAAGAGCAATTGGTTGAGCTTAAAAGAGGGCACCTATAGGTGTGGTAAACATAACTGTGGAATGTGCAAACATGTGAAGATAGAATCCAGTTTTTCAAATAGTGATCAAACTCGTCATTTTCAAATTCAGAGCCGTTGTACTTGTGATTTTACACATGTGGTGTACTTGTTAACGTGTGGGTGTGACTTATTGTATGTGGGTCGCACCAAAAGGAAGATCAGGCGGAGAATTTCAGAACCCCTTAACAACATCAAAAATAAAATGGATAACCATAGTGTCCCCTTGCATTTCAGAGATGTACATGGTGGGGATTCCAGAACGTTAAGGGTTAAAGTTATTGATTGGATACCCCCAAAACACAAAATAGATTACTTGCTCTCCGTAAGCGTGAGACCTACTGGATACAGAAATTAAATTGTCTGTGTCCAGGGGGTCTCAATGTGGATTTAGATCTTGCTGCCTTTATGTGAATGTGATCTGGTCATGTACAATAGAGAGTAGAGATAGGGACAATGTGTATAATTTAAGTATGTGGTCTTTTAAATGTATATTAATTTTGGTAGAATTTTTTATATATTAAACATATCACCCCAGAATTAAATTTGGGTTCCTTTGAACCATAGACAGTAGTATGAATTTTTATATATATTCATTTAATGAATTTATTTTAATCAATTCTTCATCAATTCAAGTTTCAATTTAGTACATATTTGATTGTGTAATGTTTTAGATAAAGGAATGAAATGGCTGTTCCCCCTAACGTATCAGCCTTATCATTGATTTCAAGGTGCAATGGAAATAGAAAATATTTTGTTTTAATGTCCTTTTTAGGGTATGTATATATATATATATATTTGTAATATGCATCAAGTCTCATCTTTAGGTTTCTTTTAAGTAAGGGTTTTATTAAATTACAAACTAATATGTATGTATTAAAGTTATCCTTTTTTAACAAACATGTATTTTAAAGTACCTCTTGAGCCATTACAGATTGTGGTGCAATGTCCAAATAAGATTAAAAGACTGACAGGCAAATTCGTACCAATGAGAAGAGATTGGTTGCTATATAGCAGCAGCTATTGGAGACGAGGTATACACATCACCTCTTGAGAAAGACCGCACGCTGGCGGTTGAAACGTGTTGAGGCTAATTCTGAGTCTTCTGAGGACCCGTAGTGCTTTACACAGAGTTACCGGCATCCACTTTCAGCACGGCTATTTGCAATCTGAGCTGCGGGTACAGAAGCTTGTAAGGGACCAACTAATCACGTAGTGAGTACTACACTGAGAGACTCACTTGGAGGAAAGAAGTGACTTTATCTGTATATGGACGGCTTTTTATTCACATTTTATCTTGGATGATGAGGATTTGTTACAACGCCTAATAAAGTATTTTACATTGTAAGTGCAATACATTAGTGTGGCGTGTTTATGTTATACATCTACACTTGAGTCTGTTTGCGCTTTTTTTCTACAGATTTCTGGATTTTATTGTACTCTGGGAGGCACGCAGGACACCACCGGTAAAGCAGATGCATCAGGTCTCGTAATTATTATTTTCAAAATCTTTTATTGTGTTTATCAAATTTGTTTTTATCAAATTTATTTGTTTTTTATGTTATTTGCTAGTGGATTGTAGATGTGTTTTTAGCATATAAAGTGTATGTTTTGTTATTGTGGCTTATATCAAAGTGTTTCCATTTTACACTCAGGTTTATTTGAGCTATAAGACTATAATTGCATATATTTATATATGTTGATTTAATAGTAGGACTATAGTTCAGGAAACTCTTGCCCTGTTTAGTAGTTAGCGATGTTTAATAAGTGTTAGTTTTCCTGCTCAGGATCTCTTTCGGTGACGGCCATTTTTACCACCCTCGTGGACGCACAATACCCATGGCGGACATCTGACGCTTATTTACTACACTCAGCAGGCTTCTAACCCACCATCACGCCAAGCTTGCTGCTGCCCTAGACAGAGCTGTGGAACCAACGGAGAATGGCGAGTTTCGGACAGAGCTGTCTCCGGATCCCAGGGAGGAGTATACCACGGGCGGGGATGTTTTGGGGCCCCAGCATTCCCCGCTTGTTTCAGGTCGTGTATTGGCTGAGCCCGAGACTTACCTTGAAAATGTAGAGAGCCGTACTGAGCTCTTAATCTCACATGTAGCCCTTCGGATCCAAACAAAAGAAAATCTTACCTACGCAATTGCTTCAGATGACACAGCAAGACAGAGACCTCGAGGGATCTTAAAATGCTTTGACACTTCCAGCATTGACCTTTCTCTCGCAACCTACAGCGTTTCTCCAGTAGTCATAAAAATAAAAGTGGTATTGTTACCTCTATCTCTTGTTCGGACGCAGCGCAACCTATCTCATTTTCCCTGGGTCATAACCCTTGAGGCAAATAGACACTATTTTTACTTTTGTTCCAGGAAAGTTGGAGTGGGCTAATACAATTTCTTATTATGGTCCTCCCTCCTAGTATAGGAATCCAGTGATTTCGCCCGACGAGATGACTTTCTTTCATTTCCCTGCTTGACAAAGTTTGAACTTACAGCACATAGTATAGCATAATGTTCAAGATGGATGGCAGCAAAAATAACAGTGTTAATGGCTTTCATAGCGGACCTGGAGACAAAGTAAAAATTTTTTTTTTTTGGTGGGCTAAAGGGTGTTTTTAAGTTGGGAGATGGACACCCGGACTTGTTATGTACCTTTAACCAGTACCTAAATGTTGCTAAATTTGTTTTATGTAATGCTGTTGTTATCGATCAGTTGTGAAACTACATGTTTAATTCTGTACTGAAAACTTCAAGTGTCTATATTGCTCATTATAAGTAAGACTAGATTTAGTTCATGTTGGGATGATGATCATATTATGTGTTGAAATAATGTTTGTCCTGTAAAACCAAACCAGTACCCAGAAAACCTGTGAAAGCTCAATCTCTCCTATTGAATATGCCATGGATCAGATAGGCTTAAAGCTAGAGTAAGATAGTAAAGACCATGCTGCCTAAAACCACTCTTTATTGATTATTAATGGGACCACTCTGTTAAGAAAAAGATTGGGTTAATTTTTTTGTGTTTAGACTAGACGTTAATAAGCCCATTAGTAACCCATATGTGTATGAGTGTAGTGTTGTAGCTCGCTTTGCTATTGTATTTTAGTTTAGCTAATTTTAGTTTAGCTAATTGTAGGTAATTTATTTAATTAATTTAATGATAGTGTAGTGTTAAGTTTAATTGTAACTTAGGTTAGGATTTATTTTACAGGTAATTTTGTAATTATTTTAACTAGGTAGCTATTAAATAGTTAATAACTATTTAATAGCTATTGTACCTAGTTAAAATAAATACAAAGTTGCCTGTAAAATAAATATAAATCCTAAAATAGCTACAATGTAATTATTATTAATATTGTAGCTATATTAGGGTTTATTTTATAGGTAAGTATTTAGTTTTAAATAGGAATAATGTATTTAATTATAGAAATTTTATTTCGTTTATTTAAATTATATTTATGTTAGGGGTGTTAGGGTTAGGATTAGACTTAGGTTTAGGGGTTAATAACTTTATTATAGTAGCAGCGTTGTTGCGGGAGATTAGGGGTTAATAATTGTAGGTAGGTGGCGGTGATGTTAGGGAGGGAAGATTAGGGGTTTAATAAAATTTATTATAGTGTTTGCGAGGCGGGAGTGCGGCGGTTTAGGGGTTAATACATTTATTATAGTGGTGGCGAGGTCCGGTCAGCAAATTAGGGGTTAATACTTGTAGTTAGGTTGCGGCGACGTTGGGGGGGCAGATTAGGGGTTAATAAATTTAATGTAGGGTTCGGCGATGTTAGGGACAGCAGATTGGGGTTCATAGGGATAATGTAGGTGGCGGTGGTGTCCGGTCGGCAGATTAGGGGTTAATAATAAAATGCAGGTGTCAGCTATAGCGGGGGCGGTAGATTAGGGGTTAATAAGTGTAAGGTTAGGGGTGTTTAGACTAGGGGTTCATGTTAGGGTGTTAGGTGTAGACTTAGAGAGTGTTTCCACATAGGAAACAATGGGGCTGCGTTTGGAGCTGAACGCTGCTTTTTTGTAGGTGTTAGGTTTTTTTCCAGCCAGCTCATCCCCATTGTTTCCTATGGGGATATCGTGCACGAGCACGTTTTTCCAGCTCACTGCTACCGTAGGCAATGCTGGTATTGAGAGTTGAAGGGAAGGTAAATTATGCTCTAGCTCCCTTTTCTGAGCCTAACGCAGCCACTCAGACAACTCTAAATGCCAGCGTTGTCTTAAGGGTGCGCTGGGAAAAAAAACAGCGTTAACTACGCGGGTCTTTAATAACTATTTAATAACTATTTAATAGCTATTGTACCTAGTTAAAATAAATACAAAGTTGCCTGTAAAATAAATATAAATCCTAAAATAGCTACAATGTAATTATTATTAATATTGTAGCTATATTAGGGTTTATTTTATAGGTAAGTATTTAGTTTTAAATAGGAATAATGTATTTAATTATAGAAATTTTATTTCGTTTATTTAAATTATATTTATGTTAGGGGTGTTAGGGTTAGGATTAGACTTAGGTTTAGGGGTTAATAACTTTATTATAGTAGCGGCGTTGTTGCGGGAGATTAGGGGTTAATAATTGTAGGTAGGTGGCGGTGATGTTAGGGAGGGAAGATTAGGGGTTTAATAAAATTTATTATAGTGTTTGCGAGGCGGGAGTGCGGCGGTTTAGGGGTTAATACATTTATTATAGTGGTGGCGAGGTCCGGTCGGCAAATTAGGGGTTAATACTTGTAGTTAGGTTGCGGCGACGTTGGGGGGGCAGATTAGGGGTTAATAAATTTAATGTAGGGTTCGGCGATGTTAGGGACAGCAGATTGGGGTTCATAGGGATAATGTAGGTGGCGGTGGTGTCCGGTCGGCAGATTAGGGGTTAATAATAAAATGCAGGTGTCAGCGATAGCGGGGGCGGTAGATTAGGGGTTAATAAGTTAGGGGTGTTTAGACTAGGGGTTCATGTTAGGGTGTTAGGTGTAGACTTAGAGAGTGTTTCCACATAGGAAACAATGGGGCTGCGTTTGGAGCTGAACGCTGCTTTTTTGTAGGTGTTAGGTTTTTTTCCAGCCAGCTCAGCCCCATTGTTTCCTATGGGGATATCACTGCTACCGTAGGCAATGCTGGTATTGAGAGTTGAAGGGAAGGTAAATTATGCTCTAGCTCCTTTTTCTGAGCCTAACGCAGCCACTCAGACAACTCTAAATGCCAGCGTTGTCTTAAGGGTGCGCAGGGAAAAAAAACAGCGTTAACTACGCGGGTCTTTACCGACAAAACTCTAAATCTAGCCGTTAGAGAATTAGATTAAAAAAAGTAATGCAAATGTTAATATTGTTAAGTAGCTAGCACATGCACTTGCAAAAGCGTCAATCCGTCATTTACCTCACTGACAGTTTGACAGCTGAGGGAAAAAGAAACTTACGCCTAGATTACGAGTTTTTGTTGGCAAGGCCGTGCGGGGCTAACAAGCCATTTTTTCTTACCGCTCACTTAAGCCAACGCAGCGGGATGTGCACTCATAGGAGGCCGGGGAGGTAGTGCCTACCCTGACATATGTGGCCAAAGCTTAATTAAATTTTAATTAAAACAAAAAAAAAGTAAATATATATATATATATATATATATATATATATATATATATATATTTTTTTTTTTTCCCCCCCATGTAATGCTATGGAAAGGCAGGTACAGGAACGCTTCTCTCCATTGCAGTACATGGGTCAAAGGAAAAGCTGTGCTGCAGCGTCACCTGTGTTCTGTCAATATATTAGCAGCAAACTTTGGGACCAATAGGAGACAGCCCTCTTGATGCCTCCTAGCAAGCGAAGGATATATAGATTAATCAGAAGGAGGATGCAGTGAGCAGGGTCATGTGACACAACTGGAAGCTGAGGTAACCTAAGAACAGATGACACCAAGCAGAAGAGTAAAATAGTATTCTACATCTCTTGTGATTCACAGATTGTGTTCAGATACAGCTCATTAACAGGGGGGGACAGTAAGTGAGCATAACCCAATACTGACAGGAAGTCAAAGGGTCAATTCAAATTTAAATCCATCATTTAAAACCCAGAGTTTGAAGTTAAGTGTGCAGTGTCCACATTATTTAAATGAAAGTTTTTGACATTGAATATTGCCAAGCCTCCATTTTTCATGGTTATTTGATTTAATTAGGTACAAACTCCATATATGTTATGTCTGCTCAGTCAGAGGATGCAGTATCTATTTTTATTTTTCTCGGTGTCTCCATTTATTTAAAGACTGCTGTTAACTTGTAATTCACAAATCGATTGAAAGCTGTTGCATTGTGTTTTTAATATGTTCTGCTTTTATACAAGTTTATATTAATAAAAAGGAGATAATGAGTCATTTAAAAAATATATGTAATTATTGCAGTTAAATGTTTTTAGAAATAATGCCACTGTAAATTAACTGGTTAAACACATAGTCAAAGGGAAACATTTAAAATTAAACTTTAATGATTGAGGTAGAGCATGCTATTTTAATAGACTTTTCTAGTTATTTATATTTTGAGAATTAGCATCAACTGTTACTGGCCCCATGTCAGCAAATCAAATTAGTTTTTGAAAGGAACATGAAAGTCATAATTACATTTCCATCATTCAGATAGAAATTGCACACAAAAAAATAAATAAATAAACTTTCTATTTTACTTTTATTATTATGTACTTCCTTATTTTGGTATCCTTTGGTGTCCTTTGTTGAAGAGCATACCTAAGTGGGATGTGCACGTGCGTTTCTTGAACACCATATTGCAGCAGCTGTGTTGGCAGTATTGATCACTTGTCCTTTTTGTAAAACTTGGATGGTAAATTATTTCTATTTTTACAATACAGTAGTGAGTAGAGAATAGATTGTGGATCATTCTAATTGCTTAGTAACTGGCACTGTGCCACAGAATTGTGTGAGTGTGTATGTGAGTGTGTGTGGGTGTCAGTGAGCAGAGTATGTGTGCTTTATTCTCCAGGTAATCAATACATTTCCGATGAGCTGGTGCTTTAGTGCAGTGTTTCTCAACAATGGTCCTCAAGTACCCCCAACAGGCCAGGTTTTCATTATAACTGAATCAGTGCACAGGTGAAGTAATCAGCTGATCTGTAACTCAGTGGTTACTAACTTGCTCTCACCCATCATCTGATTATGTCACCTGTGCACTGGTTCAGCTATCATTTAAACCTGCCCTGTTGGGGATACTTGCGGCCCTCTGTACATGTGTTTCTCTGGTGTATTATATCTAGTGCCTCACCAGCCTCTGACCTCACTGCACGTCACGGCCAACGCTGGTATTACAAGTTTTCTTCAAGCCGGCGTTAGCCTCAGAAAAGTGAGCTTTGAGCAAAATTTTGCTCCACATCTCACCGTAATACCAGCGTTGCTTACGGTAGCGGTAAGCTGGCAAAACGTGCTCGTGCACGATTTCCCCATAGGAAACAATGGGGCTGAGCTGGCTGAAAAAAAACCTAACACCTGCAAAAAAAGCAGCGTTCAGCTCCTAACGCAGCCCCAATGAAATGAATTTTATGTCTGCACCTAACACCCTAACATGAACCCCGAGTCTAAACACCCCTAATCTTACACTTATTAATCCTAACCCTAATCTGCCGCCCCCGCTCTCGCTGACACCTACATTATATTATTAACCCCTAATCTGCCGCTTCGGACACCGCCGCCACCTACATTATACTTATGAACCCCTAATCTACTGCCCCCAACATCGCCGACACCTACATTATAGTTATTAACCCCTAATCTGCCCCCCCAATCGCCGCAATTATATTAAATTTATTAACCCCTAATCTGCCGCTGCCAATGTCGCCGCCACTAAATAAATTTATTAACCCCTAAACCTAAGTCTAACCCTAACCCTAACACCCCTCTAACTTAAATATAATTTAAATACATCTAAATAAGTTTACTAAAATTAAATAAATTATTCCTATTTAAAACTAAATACTTACCTATAAAATAAACCCTAAGCTAGCTACAATATAACTAATAGTTACATTGTAGCTAGTTTAGGATTTATATTAATTTTACAGGCAACTTTGTATTTATTTTAACTAGGTACAATAGTTATTAAATAGTTATTAACTATTTAATAACTTCCTAGTTAAAATAAAGACAAATTTACCTGTAAAATAAACCCTAACCTAAGTTACAATTACACCTAACACTACACTATAATTAAACTAATTACCTAAACTACCTACAATTAATTACAATTAAATGAAATAAACTAAATTACGAGAAAACAAACACTAAATTACAGAAAATAAAAAAAGAATTACAAGAATTTTAAACTAATTACACCTAATCTAATCCCCCTAATAAAATAAAAAAGCCCCCCAAAATAATAAAATTCCCTACCCTATACTAAATTACAAATAGGGCCTTTTGCGGGTCATTGCCCCAAAGTAATCAGCTCTTTCACCTGTAAAAAAAAATACAATACCCCCCCAACATTAAAACCCACACACACCCACACACCCAACCCTACACTAAAACCCACCCAATCCCCCCTTAAAAAAACCTAACACTACCCCCTTGAAGATCACTTTACCTTGAGACGTCTTCACCCAGCAGGGCACAAGTGGTCCTCCAGAGGGTCCGAGGTCTTCATCCTATCCGGCCAGAAGAGGGCATCCAGACCGGCAAAAGGCATCCTCTTCATCCGACGGCCGACAACTGAATGACTGGTCCTTTAAGTGATGTCATCCAAGAAGGCTTCATCCAGGCGGCATCTTCTATATTCATCCTTCCGGAATGGAGCGGCTCCATCTTCAAGACATCCAACGTGGAGCATCCTCTTCATCCTTTAAGTGACGTCATCCAAGATGGCGTCCCTTGAATTCCGATTGGCTGATAGAATCCTATCAGCCAATCGGATTTAAGGTAGGAAAAATCCTATTGGCTGATGCAATCAGCCAATAGGATTGACCTCGCATTCTATTGGCTGATTGGAACAGCCAATAGAATGTGAGCTCAATCCTATTGGCTGATAGGATTTTTCCTACCTTAATTCCAATTGGCTGATAGGATTCTATCAGCCAATCGGAATTCAAGGGACGCCATCTTGGATGACGTCACTTAAAGGACCAGGCATTCAGTCGTCGGATGAAGAGGATGCTCCACGTTGGATGTCTTGAAGATGGAGCCGCTCCATTCCGGAAGGATGAATATAGAAGATGCCGCCTGGATGAAGCCTTCTGCCGGTCTGGATGTCTTCTTCTGCCCGGACAGGATGAAGACTTCTGGCTGTCTGGAGGACCACTTCTGCCCGGCTGGGTGAAGGCATCTCAAGGTAGGGTGATCTTCAAGGGGGTAGTGTTAGTTTTTTTTTAAGGGGGGATGGGTGGGTTTTAGAGTAGGGTTGGGTGTGTGGGTGGTGGGTTTTAATGTTGGAGGGGTATTGTATTTTCTTTTACAGGTGAAAGAGCTGATAACTTTGGGGCAAAGCCCCGCAAAAGGCCCTTTTAAGGGCTATTTGTAATTTAGTATAAGGTAGGACTTTTTATTATTTTGGGGGGCTTTTTATTTTATTAGAGGGATTAGATTAGGTGTAATTAGTTTAAAATTCTTGTAATTCTTTTTTTTATTTTCTGTAATTTAGTGGGGGGTTTTCCCCGTAATTTAGTTTATTTAATTTAATTGTAATTAATTGTAGGTAGTTTAGGTAATTAGTTTAATTATAGTGTAGTGTTAGGTGTATTTGTAATTTAGGTTAGGGTTTATTTTACAGGTACTTTTGTACTTATTTTAGCAGAGCTGCATCGGATTGTGCCGCACACAACGTGGCCGCGACGTCATCATCAGGCGTCCTAGAGGAACACACCGGGTGAGGACGCCAACATCGGAGAAGAGTTTCACGGAGCTCCTAGCCAGTATAGATCTGGCCGATCAACGGAAAACTTTTGGGATAAAAATCTGAGATTATCGGACATTCATCTTCAGAGACTGGTGGCTGCGAACGGAGGTATCGGTGTGTGTGTATATATATACTGAGATAGCAGACAGCATCCACCGGCCATTGTTGAGACTGTGCTGTTATCTGTGGCCTATATACATGAGGAGTGCTTTTTGGGGGTAATTTTTTAATAGCGCGGAGTGTTCTCTTTTGTTTTATTTTAGCTAGGTAGTTATTAAATAGTTAATAACTATTTAATAACTATTCTACCTATTTAAAATAAATACAAAGTTGCCTGTAAAATAAAAATAAACCCTAAGATGGCTACAATGTAATAATTATTTATATTGTAGCTATCTTAGGCCTAGATTTGGAGTTCGGCGGTAGATGGGTTGCTAACGCCACGCGTGTTTTATGTCTGTCGCACGGCATTGTTTGACTCCGGTATTTAGAGTTCAAAACAGACCATCTAACGATGCTCCTAACGCGTGTATGTCACACGCGAAATACTGCCCGCGTAAGACAGTCTCCCAAGAGATCAATGGGAAAGGAAAAAAATAGCTTTTTTCACCTAACACTCGATCTCGCGAGAATACGCACAGCTCGGTCATATGACGCATACCACATCATGCACAACAATAACACGCCACAAATGTCACAACAACAATCAATCAGCAAAGCACACAAGCATTACACATTCACAAACGGGGGGATTTGAAATAAAATTTAATACGGGGAATACGCATATACTTTAAGATGCGGAAAATCGCAAAATAACAACAAGGAATAAAAAATATATACATACACTAGAAAAATAATCGCATTCAATATAACTATATATTAGGACAAACATACATATACAACACTTCACTAAGAACACACCATCGCAAATTCACATTTAAAAAGAATACTATTGGACAATGTTAGAGAAAACGACCACTATGACATCATCGCATTCTACACATTCCACAAATACTAACTCAAAATGAGCATGCGCAAATTCACACACCTAATACACATTGCACTAATATTAATTGCTAATAAAGCACACCTGAACACTAATTACAAGGGAAATTGGTACATCATTAAACATTTACACAGGGTATATAAGCACCACACAAGCAGGGCTTCTTTGACTGTGTTGCTGTTGGGTCTTTGGAGATTGGAGGTTTAATATTAGAGAGTTGGTGAATTATTGTGAGTGAGTTAGTGTTAGCGTGAGAGAGTCAGTTGTTAGTGTTATCGTGAGTGAGTTAGTGGGAGTTAGTGGGAGTGGGAGAGAGTCTGTTAGTGGGAGCGTGAGTGAGTTAGTGGGAGTTGTTAGTGAGAGTTGTTAGTGGGAGCGTAAGTTACTGGTAGTTAGTGAGAGTTAGTGGGAGTGTTTGTTAGTGAGAATTAATAGTAGTGTGTTAGTGAGAATTAGTAGTAGTGTGAGTTAGCGAGCGAGTGATTTTTCTGTACACTTAACACATTTACACGCAAACACATTCAATACATACATACACTTATCAATAACACTACATACACTCCATACCCCCTACCCCCTCATACTACACTCCATACCCCATTCCCTGTAGTCCCATTCCCTTTCATCCCATTTACTCTTATCCCATACCTCATACCCATCCCATACCCATCCCCTAGTTACATTTAGTTTACATATCCTCCTTTTAGTCTTCTTCTTTTGGTTTATTTAAATACTCCTTACCTTCTTTGTTTTTTTACATCCCTCTCACACTTTCAGCACTTTTTTTGTCTTTTTAGTTCTTTATTTTGACCCCCTTTCATTTCATCACACTCACTTTTTGTTTGATTATTTGGGGTTTAGTTTAGGGAACAGATGGAGGCCAGGCAGGGGAGAGGTAGAGGGGGGAGGAGAGGGAGGGGGAGAGGAACAGAGCAGGAAGGGGGGCAGGAAGCGGGGGTGGAAGCGGTGGGTGGACCCAGCCACTTGGTTCAAGATGAACAAGTGGCTGGGCCCAGTGGCGGACAGAGTAGGGCTTCACAGTCCGGGAAACAGAGGGCATCGTCACAGGGGAAGGCCAAGGCGACTAGGGAGGCGAGGTTTTCGATGGAGGAGAAGGAGGCCCTCATAGAGGCCTATATGGCCAGGTATAGGAGGCTGCAGCACCAGAAGACTACCCCGACTGACAAGAGGAGGCTCTGGAATGAGATAAGAAATGCAGTCAATGCAGTGGGTGGCCGGAAGAGAGATCTTGATTCGATAAAACATCGCTACCAGGATTGTAAGATGGATCTCAAGAAAAAGTTAAGTCTGGAGGCCCGACATGCCGCAGGAACCGGTGGCGGACCTGCCCTGGAAATAGAGTACTGCCGATGGGAGGAAATGTTGCGGCCCAGCATCTCCGAGGTGGAAATAGTCGGTATCGGAGGAATTGATACCGGGAACCTGCCACTCTCATCTGACGGTAATTTCACATACGAATGTATTTCAAGGGACACTATACGCAAACATTTACTTTCATGATTGAGGTAGCGAATACAATTTGACAAAACATTCAAATGTACTTATATTACCTAATTTGAATCATTCTTGAGATATATTTTAATGAAGAAATAGCCATGCACACGGTGAAACAATCACAGGAGGCAGCTATATTCAGCTAACAATCAGCATCTTATAAGCATATTTAGATATGCTTTTCAGCAAAGAATATCCAGAGAATTAAGCTAATTAGATAAGAAAAGTACATTTGAAAGTTGATAATAAATGTATGCTTCTAAATCATGAAAGATAAAACATTGGGTTTCATGTCCCTTTAAGGATCAGATTAATGCTATAACGTTGTTTACACGCATTCAATTACTTTGCGGTTACATCAGTATCTAGGCTATAGGTTAGGTGTGCATTTAAACAGACTGAAAACAAACGCGAAAAAAATCAGATTGACCAGATATATCACAAACACGGTTTTGAAAAAGCGGAAATCGTATTGATTGTTTGTTAGATTTCAAAGTGGATTAATGAATCTGCATTTGTAATTGTATCGTAAGCTAAGTCATTTAAAGCTTGATTTGCAAATATGCTAATATATACATTTTTTTTTTTTTTTTAATATACAGAGTCTGGGGAGGAGGCAGCACAAGAAACACAGCCTCATCTATCTCCCCGGGATGAGAGTGGTGGGGAGGAATTTCCACTTCGGAGGGAAGAGGCCCCCCGTGACGAAGAGCGCATGGAAGCTGATGAAGAGGCCCCGGAAGCAGAGGAGGAGCACGCGGAACCAGAGGACCCTCAAGGACCCGCACCCCACCGTGCACGGGCACCCCGCCGTGCACGCGTACCCCGCCAAGCACAACAAGAGGAAATAGCGGAGGTGCGGGTTCTACTGGACTACATAGACCAGATGCGTAACTCCCGGATACAAAATATCGAAGGCCGCACTTGAATACTTGATGGACAAAATCAAATAATTGAAGGACAAAACCAAATAATAAACATACTCAATAGAATCGAACAAGGCCAAAACAGAATCTTTCATCTGCACCAAGAGATGTTCAATTTTTTCCGGGAGGCGCATGCTGGTCTACCTCCTGGTCCGCCTCTTGCTGCTGGGCCTCCTGCTGCTGGGCCTCCTGCTGCTGGGCCTCTTGCTGCTGGGCCTCCTGCTGCTGGGCCTCCTCCTGCCGGCCCATCTGCTCCTGCCGGGCCATCTACTCCTGCCGGGCCATCTACTCCTGCCGGGCCATCTACTCCTGCCGGGCCATCTACTCCTCTTCAGCCATCTCATCCTCTTCAGCCATCTCCTCCTCTTCAGCCAGCTTCTCCTCTTCAGCCAGCTTCTCCTCCTCAGCCATCTTCTCCTCCTCAGCCATCTTCTCCTCCTCACCTTGGTCGTCCCAGTACTCTTCCTTCCACTCTTCCCACAACCTCTCCAAGGAGAACTCTTCGGAGTCGGCAGTTGCCCCTCCCAGAGCCTCAGCCCCGTGGGAAGAGGGGAAGGAAGAGGAAGTAAGTATTTATTTTCATCTTTAATTTTTTTTTATTTAATGTGTAATGGATAGGTATGTGATGATGTGGTTTTCATACACTTGTGGACCACACTCTGTATATAATCTACTTCTATGGGACCAGGTCCATGGAGGAAGATTGTTTGCAGAGTGTGGGTTATAAGTGTTTGAAAACCACATCATCACATACCTATCCTTGTTCATGATATTGATTAGTTTCTGTGATGTGATGTCCAAACTGTTTCCCGAATCGCAAACAAAATTACCATTACAATTATCCATGATGGCATATTACTGTTTGAATGCCAATAACACAGCTTAAAGGGACAGTCAGAAAATTATTGATTACAAAGAAAACACTGTATTACGCATTATCAAGTTGGAAACAACAAAACATGGAGAAATACGTGTGACTTATGTGCTTAACCTTGTATCTATGCCTAGGAAAAATGACCACTTATTTGTTGTTCTGACATAACAACCTTTTAGATATCAATGATCAATACATGGTAAATAATAGGCTGTATGAGCACAAGGTTTTACATATACAAATGCTATCCAAATGCCCTCTAGTGGTCAAATTGTATAATGATTACATGCACTCTTCAAGCTCCAAGAAATGAGCACACAAACCTCATAGGTTTAGCTAGCAAATTTAAATAAACAAAGACAAATGATTAATTGGTGAGAAACCCTTGATATCATTGATATTACAAAATTGACTTTTATAATAATGCAAAACATTATTTGTTTTCTAAACTGTCCCTTTAACAAAATTACATATGCTAACACATATTTGAAGCTTGTTGGTATATCTACATGTACTTGGTCAAAAATTAAATATTGAAATCAGATTTATATTGACGTGTTAAATAAAGTATATTTTCTTAAAGAGACATTATTGTGTTAATTTTTTTTAAGAAAGACATTTGTTTGAACAATGAATATGGTTTAAAGTCCTTTTAGGAGTGGGGGGTGAAAATATGCTAACAATAATATATTTGAAGATTAAACAATGTAGAACTCATACATGATACAAAAATCAACATTTGCATTAAAGGGACAGTATACTATATTTTTAACAGAACTGTATGTAATAGACACTACTACAAACAACAAGATTAACATATACTGATATCAATATTACAAAGCTTCAAACACTTTCAAAGAAAATCGGGTTATCGCTATTGAAAATATAGATGAACCCCCATTACAACCGTAAAACAAGACAATACACCATCATTAACATATGAAAAGACCCTTTACACAAATAGGAGAAAGCTGGAGATGGTACTCACATGAAACTTAGAGGCTTGGCGAGGAGTCTGATAATTAATTACATTTTCTTTGAACAGAAGCAAAATGAAACGTGTATTTGTTAAACAATGGACTATCTAACTAGAGACAAAATAAAATTTTTTGATTTATAATGTGAGTGTCTAATGAACCTTTAATAAAATTTACAACGAAATTACATTTAGAAGAAGTCGGCATCATATATTTAGCATATGATAAAGCTAAATGCATATTGATTACTTTATTCTAACACAATAGCGCATATTTATTAATTAGATATCTTTAACATTAAAAACAACAGTCATTTTTCTGAAAAAGGAACATATTGTTGACAAACATATTAAACAACATGGACTATAGAGATTTGCACTTGCCTCGAAATATCATATGCATGAAAACATTTTGTTTTCGTTCGTTTATTCAACCAGACATCCATCAAAAGAGAATGTGGTGGTCTTGATCAGCTACGTGTCAACAATGTAACATGATGCAAATAATACATATTCTCAAGGTTTTTAAAATTGGCTGCAGTCACAAACGTGTTTAACGTGCACAAACAAATATTGCGGGCCTACTTAATCCAATCATACGTTTTTTTACCTTTGCATGTGACGTCTTAACATGGCGCTTCCTTGATCACGTAAGAACGCCATCCAATAAAAGGCACATTCTTGATCACGTAAGAACGCCCAAAAAAAAAGGCGCATCCTTGATCGCGTAAAAACGCCATCCAATAAAAGGAACATTCTTGATCACGTAAGAACGTCAGTCAATACAAGGAATCATTGGACAGCCTGGCAGGTGACGTTTTGAGCAACATGGCGCATCCGAGATAGCTGAAAAACCGCAGCCAATACAAGGACTCAGTTGACAGCTTGACATATCACTAAAAACGTATTTATATTTTAGGAACTAGTATGTGTCTAGATTGCTATCTAGGAATGTCACCAAATCATGAATCATCTTTTCGGACTTGACTGTCCCTTGAACTATAGCTATGGTGTATATCTTTAACATTTAAAAGATACACATGAGAAATACATATGCCATTGATGTTTTAAGATATGTTTTGATTGTTTTGGAATAACAATAATGATACATGGATTGATTAAACGTGTCATTTATTCAAGTTTAAATATGGTCAGCCTACCTATAGCCATATATGGGAGGAGAAGTATTTTGTTAACATATTTTTAAACAAATATTCATCATCTAAAATATTTGCATTACACACAGAGATTTATTTGGTTACACTTTTAAAATAAGATAGAATAGAAAATGAAATACATGTGCTGTCAACATTACAATAAGATTGTTTATTAATAAGATTATATGTCCTTGTTCATGTAAAAAGGACAAAAACGCTTTAGAAATGGAAATACATTCATTAACAATTGTGCTCACCATCCCTTAAAGGGACATTATTTTGTTTTTAAAAAGCAGATACACATAGACAATACTATTTCAATAAAATGAACCCTTTACAGGGATTATATCATTGTATCAATCCTCAGATCATTTGTTAAAGGTGCATCAATTCATGCAGAGTTTCTAAATACACACATGGATGTGAAAATTGAAATATACATATATACACAAATAACAATCTATATATACATATATAAAACAATTACTATGCTAATCATAATCATGCAATGATAAAGCTAAGAGTAAAATATATAAAGACAAATAACAAGATTACATTGGAGATGTTAATCTTAAAGTCATTTACAATTGTCTTACATATATGATTTTTAATATAAAAATATTTTTGGTAGGTCCCTTTAAGGATCAACAAGATAAACTAGAGCTTTAAAAAAATAACATGAAGAATGAGAACAAAGAATCGTGCAATTACATGTCTTTTATTAGTATGTAAGAAAACATCAACAAAGTTTAGAAATAATCTTGTAAAAATAAGGAATATTTGAGCCATATGACAAGGTAACAGAGTGCATCACAGCCCATGAAGAGAGTTGCCAAGGGCCACCATAGCCCCATTGGAGACATATGACAAGGTAAAAGAGTGCATCACAGTCCATGAAGAGAGTTGCCAAGGGCCACCATAGCCCCATTGGAGACATATGACAAGGTAACACAGTGCATCACAGTCCATGAAGAGAGTTGCCAAGGGCCACCATAGCCCCATTGGAGACATATGACAAGGTAACACAGTGCATCACAGTCCATGAAGAGAGTTGCCAAGGGCCACCATAGCCCCATTGGAGACATATGACAAGGTAACACAGTGCATCACAGTCCATGAAGAGAGTTGCCATGGGCCACCATAGCCCCATTGGAGACATATGACAAGGTAACACAGTGCATCACAGTCCATGAAGAGAGTTGCCAAGGGCCACCATAGCCCCATTGGAGACATATGACAAGGTAAAAGAGTGCATCACAGTCCATGAAGAGAGTTGCCAAGGGCCACCATAGCCCCATTGGAGACATATGACAAGGTAACACAGTGCATCACAGTCCATGAAGAGAGTTGCCAAGGGCCACCATAGCCCCATTGGAGACATATGACAAGGTAACACAGTGCATCACAGTCCATGAAGAGAGTTGCCAAGGGCCACTATAGCCCCATTGGAGACATATGACAAGGTAACACAGTGCATCACAGTCCATGAAGAGAGTTGCCAAGGGCCACCATAGCCCCATTGGAGACATATGACAAGGTAACACAGTGCATCACAGTCCATGAAGAGAGTTGCCAAGGGCCACCATAGCCCCATTGGAGACATATGACAAGGTAAAAGAGTGCATCACAGTCCATGAAGAGAGTTGCCAAGGGCCACCATAGCCCCATTGGAGACATATGACAAGGTAACACAGTGCATCACAGTCCATGAAGAGAGTTGCCAAGGGCCACCATAGCCCCATTGGAGACATATGACAAGGTATCACAGTGCATCACAGTCCATGAAGAGAGTTGCCAAGGGCCACCATAGCCCCATTGGAGACATATGACAAGGTAAAAGAGTGCAACAGGCACAACAATAAACTTTTAAAAAGGCCAAATGGCAACAATAAAAAAAAAACATCAAAATGTGGACAGAGGATTCTTATCTGCCACCTTGGAGCATCTCCAGATCCTCCACTTACTGGTCATCCTCTTCATCGTCGTGTGCATGTTCAGCTCCAGATTCAGGCCTTGAACATATGACAAGGTAACACAGTGCATCACAGTCCATGAAGAGAGTTGCCAAGGGCCACCATAGCCCCATTGGAGACATATGACAAGGTAACACAGTGCATCACAGTCCATGAAGAGAGTTGCCAAGGGCCACCATAGCCCCATTGGAGACATATGACAAGGTAACACAGTGCATCACAGTCCATGAAGAGAGTTGCCATGGGCCACCATAGCCCCATTGGAGACATATGACAAGGTAACACAGTGCATCACAGTCCATGAAGAGAGTTGCCAAGGGCCACCATAGCCCCATTGGAGACATATGACAAGGTAAAAGAGTGCATCACAGTCCATGAAGAGAGTTGCCAAGGGCCACCATAGCCCCATTGGAGACATATGACAAGGTAACACAGTGCATCACAGTCCATGAAGAGAGTTGCCAAGGGCCACCATAGCCCCATTGGAGACATATGACAAGGTAACACAGTGCATCACAGTCCATGAAGAGAGTTGCCAAGGGCCACTATAGCCCCATTGGAGACATATGACAAGGTAACACAGTGCATCACAGTCCATGAAGAGAGTTGCCAAGGGCCACCATAGCCCCATTGGAGACATATGACAAGGTAACACAGTGCATCACAGTCCATGAAGAGAGTTTCCAAGGGCCACCATAGCCCCATTGGAGACATATGACAAGGTAAAAGAGTGCATCACAGTCCATGAAGAGAGTTGCCAAGGGCCACCATAGCCCCATTGGAGACATATGACAAGGTAACACAGTGCATCACAGTCCATGAAGAGAGTTGCCAAGGGCCACCATAGCCCCATTGGAGACATATGACAAGGTATCACAGTGCATCACAGTCCATGAAGAGAGTTGCCAAGGGCCACCATAGCCCCATTGGAGACATATGACAAGGTAAAAGAGTGCAACAGGCACAACAATAAACTTTTAAAAAGGCCAAATGGCAACAATAAAAAAAAACATCAACATGTGGACAGAGGATTCTTATCTGCCACCTTGGAGCATCTCCAGATCCTCCACTTACTGGTCATCCTCTTCATCGTCGTGTGCATGTTCAGCTCCAGATTCAGGCCTTGAACTTAATCACATAATTGCACGCAGAGTCAAGTCCTGAACCCGGAGCTGGGCCTGCATGGTGTCGTTCATCCCTCTCAGGACAGCTGCGTTCCTCAACACGGCCTGCTCTACTCTTGCTATCCCTTCTAGCATGAGCCATGCTGAGTCACAGCCTAAAATAAAGAATAAATTAAATATTAAGGATAATTACACAACAGACGAAAAAAATAGAAAAGATACATTGTCATCATAAAGACAAATCATTCTTTACATCAATTAGTTTAAATTTATTCTTTACACATGAATTATGTTATTCAGACAGACCGAAATCATTAAAGGGACAGTTTACTCAAACATGTTGTCCCCTTTAATTGGTTTTAGATGATCCACTTATACAGCTTGAGTGTATAAAATCTTGTTAAAGGATTTACATTGTACTTACATTAGCAATTTAAATATTTTAATTATACTGTGGTAGGCACACCTATCCTTAAACATTTTGGCATTGAGGACAAGCTGTGTAAACATAGCAACCTGAAGAAATTACATTCCCACTGGGTTAGACAAGAGATAATGTATAAACATTTGTACATTAATTGTTGGATCCAAGTAGTGGTGATTGGTATATGTAGTGATATCCAATTAAAGGGACACTGAACCTAAATATTTAATTGACTGATTCAGATAGAGCATGACATTACAAATATTTAAAAATTACACATATTCTTTAAATGTTTGAATTCTATAGCTAGATTTTGAATGCAAGAATGTCGGTTTTTAGGGCAGGCCATATTTGTTTATCAACTTTGTTTGTCCCTGCTGGTTGATGGATACATTCATCCAACAATAAAGAAATGATGTCCACAATTATTTTATTTTTTAAAATAATTATAGGCATTTCTTTGTTTCAATAAAGATATCAAGAGAATGAAGAATAATTCATAAGAGTAGTAAATTATAAATTTGATTAACATTGCATGCTCTATTTGAATCACAATAGAAAATATTTTCCTTCAGTGTACCTTTAAGTATCTTATAATGTTGATTTTGAATGATACTTACAGCTGTGCCTGGGAAAGACAATCCGACACCCAGGACAATGAAGGTTGAGACAGGGGGGAGGGATGGGATTGGCTTGGGGAGGGATGGGATTGGCTTGGGGAGGGATGAGCTGATGCTCCGGGGTAGGCCGTACAGCTGGGGAGTGGGGAGTTGGGGTCTGGGCAGCTGTACGGGCCATAATACGGGGAGAGCGGCGAAGGGGATTGTATGGGCGTTTTTTGGGAGGGGCAGGAAATGATAAATGGGAAGGGCCGGCAGGGGTCTGGGCATGGGCAGGAGTCTGGGTATGGGCAGTGGTCTGGGCATGGGCAGGGGTCTGGGTCTGGGCAGGGGTCTGGGTCTGGGCAGGGGTCTGGGTCTGGGCAGGGGTCTGGGCATGGGCAGGGGTCTGGGCAGGGGTCTGGGCATGGGGAGGGGTCTGTGACTGGTCAGGGGACTGGGCAGGGGCGGAAACCAGATGACCAGAAGTGGTGGATCCATCTGAAAATTTAATAAATATATATTAACATCTCATACATCATGAAATCAAATCAACGCATTTCAAATTGATTATGTTCTCAATATACTTAGAAGTGTGTTTGAATTTGTAAACAATTATGAAATGAGGATATGGTATGCATATAGGCACTCAGATGAATATCAATTACTGTCTGTATAATTATAACATTATTATTGTGTTTTGGCCTGGAATATGCATGTGACATAATGATGGCATGAATTATACATTTTTTAAAAATAAAAAAATTTCATGCTGCCTGATATAGAAAGGGGGCAGTAGTGTATTTGAACAGACAAATAATATTCCTTTTTAAAGTGCAAAAGCTGTAGACTTTGAATGTCTTCAATGAAATGATTTCAAATAAAGCAACATGTTGGAAACATGATAGATATATTTCACATACCATTATACTCCAAGGCAGCCTCTTCCTCCTCCATCACATATGTTAAATCAATCTCTGTAAAACATAACATGTTGTGTACACGTTAAGAACAGATATTATAACATATGTTACTGTTGTTCAAAGACACACATCAATGTTGCATTAAAGATATACACACCCAAAGTTATGATTTACATCATTTTGATGGAGCATACAAATTACATTAGATTTGTTATTCTCAATGATTCATATTTTTGATGTATTGTTTGTATTAATTTACAAATCATAAAAGCATAGTACATAGAACATTTAAGATTTCTCATGTGTGTATCACTTGATGACTGTTGTCAAAAAAGAACATGGAAACAAACATATGCTATACATCTTCTGAATAACAAATGTGTAGACTAATAAAGTTTTAATTATTAATCTTTCAATATTAAAAGAAAATTAATATATAATCAGAAGAGAAAATTATATGTTTGTTTCAAATGTTATGCTTCATCAGAATCATGCTCATAATATTGATTACCAATACACATTCAATGACATATAAATGAGTCAATGGACTTACCAGGAGACCGCAAAGGCGGCTCTATGTCACTGCTGGATTCCTGTGGGCTCACCACACCAACTCTCTCTATGAATGATATAGATATATATTAGGAAACACATTTGGGATATCACTAAATCACATCTGTATCGAATTTTAAGATTAATCAACTTGAAAATGTGAAGAATAGAGCAGTCATTAAACCAGAAAATGCTTGATTGAATCAAGGGGATTCTGTTAAAAATGATGTATTGAACATATGTTTAATTTCAGACTATATTAGACATCAAACTCATCTCATACAATGCTATTGCATATCTAAATATACCCATTGATCAATGTTCTTAAAAGAATACACACAAACCACATTTTGAAGAGCAGCTGTTGACAAATCTAAACAAACACATGTGGCACATCGAGCCATTTGTGCAATGTACAGTAATCTTGTTTAGGACACAACACATATTTATCACAATACAAAACCAAATTGATTAGTACAAATATGTAATCATGGTGCTGTTAGAGTATGCTGATATCTATAAAGTAACTCCAACAGTGAATATGTGAATTATATATCAATATTGTTTAATCCAAAGAATGTAAAGATGAATGAATCTTTTGTTTATTAAAGGGACACTGACATGATTAATTTAAATAATTGATTTCTCTGTTCAAACTGTTCAAAATGATTTAACATTGACTCCTATTATAATTTTAATGTTGCTACATTTTAATCTTAAAGGCAGATAAGCAATATTGTATTCAATAAATATTGTTTGTTGAAGGTATCCACCAATCATCAATAAAAACCCAGGTTGTTCAACCAAAATTGAGATGCAGATAAACGTACATTCTTGATTTTAAAATACATTTAGCAATAGAATATTTCACATATGATGATAGTATTATATTTAAATGTTTATTAATATTGCATACTCTATCTGAATGACAACATTAATAATAGTAGATCAGTATCCCTTTAATATAAAATTATATTGATTTGACAATGTTGGTGCTAATGAATTCTCTACTCCATATGTTGATGTAATCAATGGGATTGAGCATGCAATTCAAATCTAATATGTTATTTAAGGATATCCGAAGAATTATTTAATTTTCATCTATTAAAGGGACATTACATATAAATATTGAACAATGTGGATTTAATATGTAATGTTCTGTCCATGTTTCTAAGACAAATGTCAATTAAAATGAGACATACCATACTGTGACAAGCCCTGCCTTAAGGATCCAGCAGCAACATCCATATCTGTAATATATTAAATGAGGATTGCATATCATTAATACAAATCATGCCATGTTTAAATTCTTTACATTATTAGCAAATCAATTTTAAACTATTAATCCTTTGGTAGTCCCATGAGTTAATTGTTTCCTCAATTCAATTCATGATAAATATATCCTGTACTGTGATTTTCAATCAGTTGTGTTGTTTACTGTAGCTTTAATTATTTTTTGGTGTTATTTCATTCTCATCAATTGATGTGCATATGTTATAATTTATTTAGATTATTCTTTTTTTATTATGTATAATATTGAAAATAAGAATACTGTATTCTTCACATATATAATAATTCACATTTCATTTTGACCAACATGTATAAAGCAATGCCACTTACAGCAAAGCCATGTTAACGTGTATGCGCAATTCCATTTTCGCGATCATTGCGCAATGATTCAAATCGGAATTACGCATCCGTCATTTGACCAACATGTATAAAGCAATGCCACTTACAGCAAAGCCATGTTAACGTGTATGCGCAATTCCATTTTCGCGATCATTGCGCAATGATTCAAATCGGAATTAAGCATCCATCATTTGACCAACATGTATAAAGCAATGCCACTTTCAGCAAAGACATGTTAACGTGTATGCGCAATTCCATTTTCGCGATCATTGCGCAATGATTCAAATCGGAATTACGCATCCGTCATTTGACCAACATGTATAAAGCAATGCCACTTACAGCAAAGCCATGTTAACGTGTATGCGCAATTCAATTTTCGCGATCATTGCGCAATGATTCAAATCGGAATTACGCATCCGTCATTTGACCAACATGTATAAAGCAATGCCACTTACAGCAAAGCCATGTTAACGTGTATGCGCAATTCCATTTTCGCGATCATTGCGCAATGATTCAAATCGGAATTAAGCATCCGTCATTTGACCAACATGTATAAAGCAATGCCACTTTCAGCAAAGACATGTTAACGTGTATGCGCAATTCCATTTTCGCGATCATTGCGCAATGATTCAAATCGGAATTACGCATCCGTCATTTGACCAACATGTATAAAGCAATGCCACTTACAGCAAAGCCATGTTAACGTGTATGCGCAATTCCATTTTCGCGATCATTGCGCAATGATTCAAATCGGAATTACGCATCCGTCATTTGACCAACATGTATAAAGCAATGCCACTTACAGCAAAGCCATGTTAACGTTTATGCGCAATTCCATTTTCGCGATCATTGCGCAATGATTCAAATCGGAATTAAGCATCTGTCATTTGACCAACATGTATAAAGCAATGCCACTTTCAGCAAAGACATGTTAACGTGTATGCGCAATTCCATTTTCGCGATCATTGGGCAATGATTCAAATCGGAATTACGCATCCGTCATTTGACCAACATGTATAAAGCAATGCCACTTACAGCAAAGCCATGTTAACGTGTATGCGCAATTCCATTTTCACTCTGTGACGCATATTCTGTAGAGCGCAAGACACATCATTCCTATTTCATGTGTCACTAATCTAAAATCAGATATCTAAACATCATATGTAGTGTATGTTGTGAGATCTGTATAGGTTTAGTATCTGACTATATACACATTTATTGCTTAAAAAAAATAAAATAAGATATTATATGAAGTTGGATAATTACCTGGTTCAGATTCTCCATCTCCTCCCAGGCCACCGGACGGAGAAGCAGCTGCCCTGGCCCCCGCGTCAGGACTTTCAGATCCCGCAGCTGGGAGGGAAGAAGAGGAGGCCGAGGATGGCGAGGATCTGAATCTTTTTGGGAACCGGAGATTGAGGAGCTCGCATAAAATCACCTCATAAGGGAGTAGGTACAGTTTCCGCGGGGCCTCTCTTTTGCCACCTCTTTTACGGGCTTGTACCCAGTCCCTTATGAGGTTGACTTTTTTGGTTAACCGCAACCTCATATCTCCGAATCTCCTCATGATCTGATCCTGGGTCCTCTGGACGTCACACACCAATCTAACCGCATTGGTGATAGACTCCCAGAGGGCCTTCTTAACAGGCGCATCTGTCAACCTCCTCTTGTTCCCAAACAGCTGGGGATAAAAGTCCTTGATGGCGTGGACCAGTGCAGCGCTGTCCTCCTTGGTGAACCTGGGAGCTGACATGCCTGCTGGGTTGTCGATTTTTTGGGAAAACAAAAACAGATATACTGCCTGCAGGCATTAGAGAACTGACAAAGATGGCAACGTGTAATGGACTTTTATATGGTGAAGTAAACATGAGATGCACCATGGGACAAGTTATCTGTACATCTGATTGGATAAAAGTTTGAAATATTGTTAGAATGTCTGTGAGACCATCCTGACTCAAGTTGTGTTTGTGTGATGAACTCTGATTGGCCGTTCCTTAATGTTTCATATCTTAGTAACTTCCTTACACATACCTCATGGTGGTGCTGTAACTTCATTTTTCATGTAGACTTATTTGTAACTCATGGGCCTGTCATACGGATATGTGTGACGCAGATTTAATATCCGTGATCCGTTAACTATTAATGATTAAATTTTATTTAACATCTAATACTGTCACATTATTAATGTTGTAGACATTTCTCGGTTTAATAACGGTCTGTTTCTTTAATACAAATACACATTTAATATTGTATGTCTTTATTGTTCATAAAATCCATTTATTGACTTATTGTGAAGTATTGATATTGCTCTATTAAATGTATTTCATAATGCACATTGATTGTGTGCTATTGCGTGACATTAGACTCTAATGTTTAAAGATGCTAATCTGGTGTTTCAAGATGCGTTTCCCACGCAATATTTCTGAATGTTCAAATTCAGGTTATAAGGTCATTCACTTGGATAATCTGTTTATAAATGTTAAACTACAGGCTTGTTTGTTATTAGTAAATAAACCTTGAGCTTGTATTTGTCTGAAGTGCTCATATATGTTATTGTGCAATGGCGTCTTTATTTTTAAATAGACATTACAAACAAACAATTGTATCAAATGATCTGTAGAGATAGAAGATTGTTTAGACTTTAAAATGTAAATCAATGTATCTTAGTATTTAGATATCCTCAACAGAAGAAATTTAAATGCACATGGTTGAGACAATCACATAAGGCATCTATGTGCATCCACCAATCTTCATCTACTGAGCCTATCTCGATATGCTTTTCAAGCAAAGTATGTCAAGATAGGAAGAGAAGTAAATACACTCTTTAAATCTCTTAAAGGGACACTGTCCAAACAAATTTAGCGTTGGTGATTCAGATTGAGCATGAAATGTTAATCAACGTTATAATTTAATCCGATTCTCAAATGTTAACAATTATCTTGTTATCTTTCTTTGCAAATCAATAATGATATTTGAGATTAAGGACAATTTTTTCAAAAACCTGGGTTGTCCTTGATGATTGTTGGATAAATTAATCCACCACAAAAAAACAAGTTCAGTCCAGAGTACTGAAGCTAATAAATTATCTATTTAATGCCTTATTTTTAAATTAATGATAGCAACATCACAAGGAGCATTCATAATATGAGACAATTTTTAAATTTGCTTAAAATAGAATACTCATTCAGAATGTATAAATCATTAATTTTTTAACTGTCTCCCTTTAAGTATATTTTTAGTTCATGTCCCTTTAAATAAACATTTCACAATAATGCTTGAAATATCAGAAACCTAGGCACCTTCATTTGATAAATTAGTATAACATATGAGTCAATAAAATTTAGATTAACTTCTGGATTGTTTTACACACTGACTGAAATATATATTGTAAAGGAGGTATTTCGGAGTCTTCAGCTTAGAGGGACATTAAGCTATATGTTATGTATGCATTTTGGATAAGATTATAATATTTGAACAACTTAATATGTTTTGGTGTTCAATCATTACATTGTAATTATATTTTTTTTTTTATGAAATACATATCTACATAGGCTATTTTGATGCTGATTGTTGGTTGCACATAGATACCTTATGTAATTGACTAAGATCTGTGCATTGATTTTTTTTTTACAAAGTATATTTAAAGACTGAATGTAATTCTATAGTACTTTCTAAATATGTTTAAATTATTTTATGAATAATTTAAAAATCAATACACAATATACTTTGTGAATGTCCCTTTAAGGACCAAAACATTTGCAATGTTGATTTAACATTGTCAAAATAAACTAAAGGGGAATGAAAATTATATATAGATATGTGATGTCTAACCCAAGAGGTAAGATTTTAAAAACTACATAATATTATTAACTATAGTTAAATGACTCCACTAGAAAATCAAATCGATTAACCTGCCATCCAATAACTAGCTTGTGAAAAATATAAAGTTAAATGACCTACCATTTATAAATGTAAAATTTTAAAAATTTTTGCAAATAATGTTTTGAGATACCTAAGGAAGATACAAGATCTTATAAAATTAATTTTACATTCAACAACACTGTCACTTTAATGTAATTGAACCACTTCCCCTTCTTAAAAGTGAAAAAAATAAATTTTTGTGAAATTGACTACATATCCGAAATTATTTTACATCTAATAATTTCAAAATAAATGCATCGATGGATCTCACTCCCCAATGAATGTTAAAAAAGATAGTTTAATGTAATATTCTCTGAATCAGTGGATTTTCAACAATTAAAGCATTATTTGATTTTATGCATGTGCTTGTCAAATAGACAACTACCAGTCATGGGAGTCAAATTGATTTTTATTGACAGATTATATGGATATTTATTATAATCTGTTCCAAATAGTGTATTTAATACTAAACTTTATATTATTACCATTTTAAAATTTAATAGTTTCTGAACCAAAAATAAAAATATATTCCTGGAAGTCATCAGATGCCAATCTGAAATGTAAAACATTTTTTGACAAAAGTTAATACACACGTAGTCAAAGAATCATAAAATACATTTACAATCATCTTGTGTCTATGCTCTAACTTTGTTCAACATTTTTTAAAGATATTTATTAATTATATTTTCAAAAAATATATATGATTTTCGAATTATACATAAAAATGTATATCAAATTTCTATAATATATATGTTGAACATAAATGTAATATTTCATGTCCATTCAAATACCTCTATATCAACTATAATATGTATTCCTTTTTATGATTGTGATCCTTAAATATCTAATGATGAAATATGTATGACTAATTTATGTAAGCTACCAATAATCAACATTCTTCCTGTGATTATTAACTAGCATGCATTGGTACACCAACCTGGATAATGCATGGTCTTTGAAAGTCAATTCAGGGCTAAACAGTTGATCTTCAATAGGTGTCTTATTCATCATTTCAAAAATAGAGGACTGAAATCCCATCTAAAAATTAGAAATTCATCTAAGTGTCTGATTGTGATCCCTAAATATCTAATTAAGAACTAAATATGACTAATGTATGTAAGCTACTAATATTCAACATTCTTCCTGTGATTCTTAACTAGCATGCATTGGTACACCAACCTGGATAATGCATGGTCTTTGAAAGTCAATTCAGGGCTAAACAGTTGATCTTCAATAGGTGTCTTATTCATCATTTCAAAAATAGAGGACTGTGAAATACCATCTAAAAATTAGAAAATCATCTAAGTGTCTCCAATAGGATGCCTCAACAGCCTTATTCTATTAAATAGTTGGCACTTACCATGTGAACATGTCTTTGTATGCTTTTCAAGGTCAGCAGATTTGAAAGATAATGCCAGACATGATCCCATTGGTATACTTCAATTTCAATCTTGGCTTTTTCCACTGTCAGTCTGGGCAATCTTCACTGTCAGGCTTCTAATTCTTCCCTTTCAGTCTTTAGATTAAGTCAGCTCCCTAATGGCATAAAAGGTTTATTCAAAATTACTACAAGTGTGTGAATCATTTCTGTAGCCCTCTCCCACCCCCCATTTCATAAGAAATTTCTGTCACTAGCTTACTGTGTAGCATCTTGTGTTATGTTCTATCAAGTGTGAAGATGAGTCATATTGAGCAGAACAAACCTCTAATGTGTGACATTGAACCATAGTCATGATAGAGGATAGTTATGCTAGAGGATCCCTTTCTGAGTATTTACATTTTAAGTAATGTGTAAACTAAATACTAGTTTATAAAATGTATGCCATATGATGTATCTGTGTACAATTCATGCCAGCAACAGTCCAGACATTTATACTTACCAGCTGATGTCCTCTTTAAAAACCAGGTGGCAAAGACTCGCTACAGGACCCAATGGCCAGAGCATCACTTATATTAATAAACGAAACACATTTTTAGCATTTGATGAACAATCCTAACATGTTTGCACAATTCTTTACTTGTCATTTCCCTACAGTTCACATCAATTGTTAATACTCCAGTCTAACTTCTATTCTTTACCGTCTAAAGTTGCGGTTGATGATGTCTGCTCTGACATTGAGGCCCTCGTCCCGGAATGGCCCCTCTAGAACAGGATCATCCTCCTCATCTCTGAGGAGGTTTCTGTCCGGCCGGACGGCCTTCAGCATCCCAGCCCGCTGTGCAATATTATGCAGGACGCTACAGGCTACAACGATCTTAGCCACCTTCTTTGGGTTGTACTGGAGGGCTCCTCCCGACCTGTCCAGGCACCTGAACCTCATCTTCAGGAGGCCGAACATCCGTTCAACCACCGCCCTGGTTCTCTTATGAGCCCTATTGTAGCGCTCCTCAGACACATCAGTCGGGCTACGCAAGGGGGTAATGAGCCAAGGCCGGCTCATGTACCCAGAATCACCTATAAATTATGAACAGAACATAATTCCAACCAAATCCTCAAAATAGTATTTGTAGTACAATAAAAATTTTTGTACACGATAATCCATTAACAAATGTTTATTTTAACTTAAAAATATCTAGTTCAATATTATTCTCTATCTTCCCATTTCAGCTAAGACATGCTACATATGCGTATTTCTCCTAAATCAAGCCTTGTGTAAAATGCTAACTACATGGTTACATTACATTCTCTGAGCATTTAAGGTAAGACATGCTACATATCTGCATTGAACTAAAAGACATTTGCGGAAAGAGACAATGACATGGTTAAATTGCATTAGCTAATATCTTCCCATTTCAGCTAAGACATGCTACATATGCGTATTTCTCCTAAATCAAGCCTTGTGTAAAATGCTAACTACATGGTTACATTACATTCTCTATCTGAGCATTTAAGGTAAGACATGCTACATATCTGCATTGAACTAAAAGACATTTGCGGAAAGAGACAATGACATGGTTAAATTGCATTAGCTAATATCTTCCCATTTCAGCTAAGACATGCTACATATGCGTATTTCTCCTAAATCAAGCCTTGTGTAAAATGCTAACTACATGGTTACATTACATTCTCTATCTGAGCATTTAAGGTAAGACATGCTACATATCTGCATTGAACTAAAAGACATTTGCGGAAAGAGACAATGACATGGTTAAATTGCATTAGCTAATATCTTCCCATTTCAGCTAAGACATGCTACATATGCGTATTTCTCCTAAATCAAGCCTTGTGTAAAATGATAACTACATGGTTACATTACATTCTCTATCTGAGCATTTAAGGTAAGACATGCTACATATCTGCATTGAACTAAAAGACATTTGCGGAAAGAGACAATGACATGGTTAAATTGCATTAGCTAATATCTTCCCATTTCAGCTAAGACATGCTACATATGCGTATTTCTCCTAAATCAAGCCTTGTGTAAAATGATAACTACATGGTTACATTACATTCTCTATCTGAGCATTTAAGGTAAGACATGCTACATATCTGCATTGAACTAAAAGACATTTGCGGAAAGAGACAATGACATGGTTAAATTGCATTAGCTAATATCTTCCCATTTCAGCTAAGACATGCTACATATGCGTATTTCTCCTAAATCAAGCCTTGTGTAAAATGATAACTACATGGTTACATTACATTCTCTATCTGAGCATTTAAGGTAAGACATGCTACATATCTGCATTGAACTAAAAGACATTTGCGGAAAGAGACAATGACATGGTTAAATTGCATTAGCTAATATCTTCCCATTTCAGCTAAGACATGCTACATATGCGTATTTCTCCTAAATCAAGCCTTGTGTAAAATGATAACTACATGGTTACATTACATTCTCTGAGCATTTAAGGTAAGACATGCTACATATCTGCATTGAACTAAAAGTAGACATTAGCGGGGGGAAAATATATGGTTAAATTGCATCCTATAGCTGAACATTACGCTAACATTTTTAAACTACAGTGGCAATTGTCACAATAATTAACCATGTTGTGCACAAATACTCACCAACGAGATAACCAGGGGGCATTTGTCTTTCCTCAAACTGTCTCCACAGGGACGACAGAGAGAGGATGCGGGCATCATGACAAGCCCCTCCAAAATTCGCACACACATGCATAATCCTCATCTGTGCATCACAAACATACTGCACGTTAAGGCTATGAAAATGTTTGCGATTTCTGAAGGGCGAGTCATCAATTGGAGCACACAGCGCAATGTGGGTACAATCTATGGCTCCCAAGACATTGGGCATTTGAGCAATATCAAAGAATTCCCGCTTCAGGCGCCTCCAATCACCATCATTCTGTGGGAATCCTATGTATTGCTTACTGATACGTACCATGGCGTCCAGAAAGTTATCAAACACCACAGAGACTGTACCTTGAGCCAGGCCATGCATGTACAGTTCTCCGGATTGAAAACTCCCGGAGGCCAGGACGTATAGACAGCTTAGCATCCTACTCATGGCGGGAACAGCAGTCCTTATTCTTATACGTGGCTCCAAATGAGGTTTAAGAAGATCGTAAAGGCCAATGAGCTGTTCGCGATCGAGCCGATACTTATCAAAAACCTCAAAGTCACTCATGTTTTCCAAGGTGGGTCTCACCCTGTAGACACGAGGACCTCGAACCAGATGGCCCCTTCGTCTCAGTCTGAGCCGCCGAGGCTGCCTGATTCGACCAACAGCTAGTTCCCCAATAGCAGCACCAGCAGCGTCTACCATGTCATCGTCATCCATCTTTCAAAACAGCGTAACAAGGTAAGCACTTGATCTGATGTGGATCACAAGTGATGCATTGGCCATGTTGTTTGGGGGATTTATAGTACAATTAGTCCAATGGTAGTGAGTTTGTATATATAAGTGATTGCCGAGCTGTAAATATTGTATGCGTCCCTTTCAAATCGCACTAATACTGAATAACTTCCGGCTGTCATCTGTAGTATTGTGTATATATAAGTGATTGCCGAGATGTCAATATTGTATGCGTCCCATTCAAATGGCACTAATACTGAAGAACTTCCGGCTGTCATCTGTAGTATTATATATATATATATAAGTGATTTGCGATCTGACAATATTTAGTAATTGTCCCATTGAAATCGCCTTAATAATGCTGTTCCAAACTGTTGTTTACGTATATGTTGTATTGTAGTATTGAGTGTTAAAGTTCCGAAAGGGGCGGTACAGTGGTGAATCTGTGATGTGTATGGTTGAATCTTCTAATGACGTCATGATATTATTACCCTGCCTATGTAGTTCATAAATCCTCATTGTGTTGTTGTATTTGACTACATTGTTATTGTGTGCTGAATAAAATCTAAATGTGTGCTTTGTGGTTGCGTGATGGGTGATGCGTGTTATGTACATGTACGTATATATTGTGATTGTGTCCCACATATGCTGACTTCTATATAGCGGTCTGGCATTGTTGTTCCTTCCCATAAAGTGACATCTGTAATCTGGTGTACTGATGTTCTTGTTGTACGTAATTCCTAATGGTTTCTGGTGATGGAATCATGATGTTAAAAGTACAGTAAAATCCATATGTTGTGTTTTGTGATTCCTCTAGAGAATGTAATGTGTTTGTCCCCCATCATTTGAATGCACATGTATGAGTGAATGTTAAAAGTAATGTATGTGCATCCATGAGTGATCATGTGTTAAGCCTATGTAGATATGCTGTTGCTGCAAGCATATGAGTTGAATAACTGAAATGCAATAATAAAGGTAAATGAGAATTGTTTCCCATTGTGTAGTGTTTGTGAATCCTGAAAAGTTGACATTATTTTTGTGTCCGTTTAAATGTAATATTTTTAAACCTAAAATGTTGTTACTAGTGATGTTGAATTATAGTTGATGTAATATAAAAGTCTGAAAGAATGTAATGGTGTTGTGAATATTCAAACAGTAAAATCCATAAATCCACCATAGGGAAATAGTCATTTCTTGATCTATTTATCATAGCTGGGTCTAACGCATGAAATCATGTCTTTTCTAGCGCTGGTATTTGGAGTTCTTCTGTCTACGCTATTTGCGTGCGTTAGGGAAATGAGGGTTTCGCGTGCACGAGCACGTCTTCCCAATAGAAGTCAATGGAGGCTATGAAAATTGGTCATTTTTTTTTCTAAGACTGGTTTTCATCGTAAAGTGAGTGACGTCATGAGCTTGTGTGAAAAATTAACTAAATTGTGTTCTTTTTGTAATAAATAAATATTTTGTGTATGTCATGTGGTGTATATTGTTTGTATGCATCGATGAGTGTATGTTTGTGATAATGTTATTAGTTAGATGTAGGTATTTGAGGGTCTTTTCCCGTGTGTCAATGTAAGTCAATGGGAAAATGGATTTGTGTTGTTTTTTTTCAAACACCCGAGATCTCGCAACTTTAATCCTTTGTATTTTGCTGAAAAATTATTAAATATGAAAAATAAACATAGTGTAGTGTTTGTATGACTGTAAGTGTAGTTTGTGTAATATTTTTTATTTGATTCATGGATGTTTTTTTTGTCGGTATATGTTTACTACTGGGTCAGAGGTGGCGGTAGAAATGTGAGAGCGTTAGGTTTTTTTTGAGTGTCGGTAACTGAACTCTAAATACCGGAGTACGTAAGAAACCCGCGTTAGGAACCTCTAACGCTGGTTTTCACGGCTAACGCCGAACTCCAAATCTAGGCCTTAGGGTTTTTGTTAAGTATTTAGTTTTAAATAGGAGTAATTTATTTAATTGTAGTAATTTAATTTCATTTTATTTAAATTATATTTAAGTTAGGGGGGGTTAGGGTTAGATTTAGATTTAGGGGTTAATAAATTTAATATAGTAGCGGCGAAGTTGGGGGCGGCAGATTAGGGGTTAATAAATGTAGGTAGGTGTCGGCGATGTTAGGGGTTAATAAAATTTAACTAGTGTTTGCGAGGCGGGAGTGCAGCGGTTTAGGGGTTAATACATTTATTAAAGTGGCGGCGATGTCCGGTCGGCAGATTAAGGATTAAATAATTTTATTATACTGTTTGCGATGTGGGGGGGGGCCTCAGTTTAGGGGTTAATAGGTAGTTTATGGGTGTTAGTGTTAGTGTACTTTGTAGCACTTTAGTTAAGAGCTTTATGTTACGGTGTTAGCCCATAAAACTCTTAACTACTGACTTTTATATGCGGTAGGAGTCTGGACAGGAGAGGGTCTACCGATCACTTTTTCAGGCGATCGTAATACCGGCGTTAGGCAAATCCCATTAAAAAGATAGGATAAGCACTTAACGTAAGGGGATTTGCGGTAAGCTAAAATCGCAGGAAAAAAGTGAGCGGTAGACCCTCTCCTGTCTGACTCGTAATACCAGTGGGCGTTAAAAAGCAGCATTGGGACCCTTCAACGCAGCTTTTTAAGGCTAACACAAGACTCGTAATCTAGCCGTAAGTGCGCATGCGTAGAATCAGGAAACAAAAATACGAATACATGACCGCACTCAATAGACTGCAATGGCACGATCGGTTCCGCAATGATATGCGCAGCAGTCAAAAGGTAAAAATCCAAAATTAGTAAGGAGAAGCGGTGGGTAGGCTGCCTTGATAAAAAAAAAAAATTATGAGGGTAAATTATATGCATTACATAAAAACTTTGAAAAAAAAAGCGGTTTTATTAATATAATTAAACTAGATATTAAATATAAAAAATAAAAATGTTGATGTTTACTGTCCCTTTAACTTTTCTAGGTTTGCTAATAAATACCGAGACATCTACTCTAAGCCGTCCTCTAGAAAAAGTAAAAAAATATCAAAAAAGACATTTCTGACATCCTTTCCAAACAGACTGTTCCTTTAAGATTAAAAGCTATAGCTGTTATTCTCTTTTCAAGCTATTTTTCCATCCCTCCCTTCATTATCGAGAACTCTAAAGATTAAAAATTTCCCATCTCCAGAAAGGTCTTTTCCTATTCTCACCATATTCCCTTATCTTTAAAAGCCAAGGAATTAATCTCATGGTGGCTTTTGCACATGGAAGCTTGGAATGGGAGAGCTATTTTTGGCAAAGCTCTAGACCTAATAATAGAATCTAACGCCAGTTGATCCAGTTGGGGAGCCTGATGCGGTCCTTCCATTACCGTAGGCAAATGGTCACAGAAAGAGACACAGTTTCACATTAATTGCCTGGAATTTTTGGCTGGATCATTTGCAGTCAAGAGTTTTGTAAAATCCTTTAATATGGTGGCCATTATTCTCCAGATGGACATTTCAGCGGTTCAATATTTAAATCGATTAGGAGGCACACAGTCAAGGAATCTTTCAAATATCACCAAAGATTTTAAACATCTTTGTTTAGACAGGAATATTTCTATCAAAGCAGAATATATTACAGGTCTATCCAATTCTGCTGCGCACTGGGGATCACAATATTTGATAGATTCCAGCAACTTGAAATTTAACTCTTTCCCTGCATTCCCTTCACGGTCCCTTTTCTTTAGATGTTTTTGTATCATGTTTAACATTTTCAATTTTATCCTTATTTCAGTTGACACCCAGATCCGGAAGCAGCATCAGAAGATGCATTTCTCAAGACTTGGCCCCCACAGAACGCATATGCTTCCCCCCCACTTTCGATGATTTCTTGAATGATTTTGATTGTCCGCAGGGATCATCTTTCCCTAAAATTAGTGACACTCCTCCCTTCTGGAAATGTCCTTCAAACACCCCATTCTCCTCCCCTACCTTACACATCTTATTACAGACCCAGACGGTAATCCTCAGGATCTTGTCATCAATCAATACCTCAAACTAATAGCATGGTCAATATTATGTAATCCCATCTTTGCTTGGCCTTTCCGAAGGAGCTAAAATATTTATGCAAGAATAATGGGTACCCTTAAATGTCTGGCTGGTGCATGCAAAGGGATTTGGATCCCTTTTTATTAGATATAACCCACATTCTAAATGACCTATCCTCCCTCTTTGATTCAGGTTTAGCATACAGATTAATTAATGTCGCCTGTTCAGCGATTTCCTTAAAACACAATATGATTGATAACACTCCCGTGGGTAAACACCCTCTAATATGTAGACTATTTAAAGCTATCAGACTCCAACTTCCTCCTTACACTAAAACATAATTCCTTTTGGGATGTAGATTATATTTTTTCCCTTTTCAAGTATTGGTTTTCCAATGAACTGCTGTCCTTAAAACAACTTACTTTTAAGCTCACTACTCTTCTTTGTCTCATATCCTTTTGTAGGGTCTCTGACGTTAAAGCTATAGACTTTAACTCTAAACGCTTCTCTCCTGAAGGTGTTACTTTCCTTTTATCTCGAAGAAATAAAACCTTTTCTTCCACTATATTCTTTCCATATTTGCCTTCTGGACCATCTCTCTGTGTTGTCAAATGTCTCAAACAATATGAACTTAAAACATCTTCCCTAAGAATTGCTTCTGAATCTCAACTTTATCTAGATTATTCCTTCACAAAGTAGTATAATTGGAATTATGCACCTACTTTTAGTTTCACGTTAAATTTAAACACCTTTTTCTTAAAGTGATGATAAAGTTTCCAATTTGTATAATCAGATCCGGAATGGAAACAATATTTAAGATGGACTTTAATTCATCTATTCTAGTGAAGATACTCTAACTTACTTTTTAATATAGCGGTGAAATTTAAATACACTGTTCTCCAATCAGTGCTCTTGCCATACAGTACTCTCAGGCTTTTTTAGTGGCTAGAGTGCTGATTGGAGAACAGTTAAAACTGTTAGCACTGCGGAATCTGTTGGCGCTCTTCAAATAAATGATAATAATAATAGCTTTTGAAGTAGGCCCCTGAGGGCAGAAAAAATATCTTTAACATATTTAACTGCTTCTCATTTATTTACGATTAGAACATTTTAAGTATTATGTCCCTTTAAATCATAGAAGTGGTTAGGCAAACACACCCTCCTTGGTATAAGTAAACAAATAATATACTTGGAATGCACATGATTTTAATTACAACAGTCAATAAGAAGAGCATCCCTGAGGATTAACCTGTGTCCTGCTCCCACCCTTGAGTCCCCCAGGGATGCGCTTATACTTAGACCTGTCAGCGTGTGCCTGATTTAATGTTTTTGTAATAAAGCAATAAAGTTTGGAGTTTTAACTTATATCTTTATGCAGCAGCATTTGTTGGTAATTTGTATGTTGTTATTATAATTAATAATTTCATAGGTTAAAGGGACACTGACCCCAATTTTTTCTTTCATGATTCAGATAAAGCATTAAATTTTAAGCAACTTTCTAATTTACTCCTATTATCAATTTTTCTTAATTGTCTTGCTATCTTTATTTTAAAAGCAGGAATGTAAATCTTAGCAGCCAGCCCATTTTAGGTTCAGCACGATGGATAGTGCTTGCTTATTTGAGGCTTACATTTATCCACCAATAAGCAAGCATAACCCAGTTTCTCAACCAAAAATGGGCTGGCTCCTATACATCACATTCCTGCTTTTTAAATAAGGATAGCAAGAGAACGAAGAAAAATTGATAATAGGAGACAATTAGAAAATTGCTTAAAATCACATGCTCTATCTGAATCACGAAAGAAAAAAAATTTGGGTTAGTGTCCCTTTAAGAAATGAAGAGGCCGGTTGTGCATGTCCCAAAATGTGACATATGTGGTATGAGATATGTGTCTGTTTTGAGGAATTTAATTGAAAATCTACTTTTACTTCCTGCAAAAGCAGTAAATCTTTGGAACTATGGGAGCAACAAATAATAAAGAAAGCAAATTATAGTTGAAACACCTATATATCACACACACAGAAATGTGCAAAATACATTAGAAAGTAAATGAGGGAAGTAATATTTTTGTAACCACATTTCTGCATCCAACATCACATACACAGCTTTTCATGCTCATTTCATTGTGGTGCACCTGGGTATAGTACACTCTACCAGGCACATTTCATCATGGCATATTTTCATGTCACTGTGGTCCTACATACACATCTCTAAGATACTTTCTCAGAGCACTGCCATCTGACACACGTCAGCTTTTCTCAACTCCAGACCATTCCTAAAATGTCACCAATTGGATAGATTCTAAAGATTTATCTGCCTGGGCACAGTGAGTGAACAGCTCACCAGCCAGGTAAGGGAATACAGTCTGGCCTGTAGTGGTGCTTGAGAGAAGAACTCTGAAACACTGATTTCACCATACCTCCGAAAATTTCAAATTTCAAAAGAGGGACATGCCGCCCCCCCCCCCCCCGCGGCAAAAAAATTAAATGTGGTGGGCAGGAGAGGGGGTGGGGCTTAAAAAATCATAAAAAATCACACTACACAGCATACACTTATACATGCAGATACACACACATACACACTTATAGATACAGATAGATACACACACTGCATCATATATGGGTATCTGTAATTCATTGTATGGGGTCCTGGGGTTAGCAAGCACATTAGCTGGCAGTCTGAGGCTGCCACTGTTCATTACCCTGGTGTTAGCACTGCTCATCGTATAAAACTGAAGGCATGTTAGTATTATCACCAGGGGTAGACGTCATCACTACCAGGGGTTAGAGGTCATCATTACCTGAGGTCAGAGGGTATACAGCCTTCCTACTCCTGCTTCACCCACACACCATTACTTTTCCACAAGGAATCTAACAGGTATATATATAGGAGAGAAAAGCCAGCTGCTTCTGAGTATGTGCCCAATAGAATTTAAAAAATAAAAATAAAAATCTTTTTTTTTTAACTGCATGGTGCAATGCGGGACAGATAGCTAGCAACCCCGGACAGTGGGACAGACCCCTAAAATCGGGACTGTCCCGTGAAAATCGGGACAGTTGGGGGGGGGTATGATTTCACTAATACAACAAATGTTTACCTATGCTGCATTAAGGAAAAATAATAAAAGTGCACATGCTGGAGAATACGGAATGTTCCAGATACTCCCAGGGGTACATATACTACAGGTTAAAGTGCCATAACACATGTTGAGATCTGTGCATATACTAAAAGGACTAATTAAGTAAAACATTTTGCATAATTTTTTTAAATAAATTGCTGTCAAGTATTTACACTAGAATCTCGAATTTTATAAAAAAGGATGGTCCAGTCTGGGGAGGTAATGTAACTGGTTACTAAATATACACCAAGGGAAATCGTGAGGACTTTCTAAAACCATGTGTACAGTGCTAGCGAGTGCTGAACTTGTAATAACTTGCATTTAAAAAAAAAAAAAAAACGCTCCCTATTAGGTGTTAAAAGTGATGGTAGTGGACTATCTCCCCCAGTGAAGATACTTTATTTTGGGATTCTAAGTGTTGTTTTTCTTTTTTTTTTTTTTTGTAAGAAATAACAGTGAAATTATGGGATAATTGAGTATTCACCTTTAAAAAACGTTGCCACTTAGAACTTATAAAGATCCCTGCCTGGTAATACCTTTGCTGGCTAAATAGCGTTGAAGCTTTGAAGGAATCACAAAGGAATGATAATTTCACCTAATTTAATTATATAACCCCTTAATGACCACAGCACTTTTCCATTTTCTGTCCGTTTGGGACCAAGGCTATTTTTACATTTTTGCGGTGTTTGTGTTTAGCTGTAATTTCCCTCTTACTCATTTACTGTACCCACACATATTATATACCGTTTTTCTCGCCATTAAATTAACTTTCTAAAAATACCATTATTTTCATCATATCTTATAATTTACTATAAAAAAAATTATAAAATATGAGGAAAAAATGGAAAAAAACACACTTTTTTTAACTTTGACCCCCAAAATCTGTTACACATCTACAACCACCAAAAAAAAACCATGCTAAATAGTTTCTAAATTTTGTCCTGAGTTTAGAAATACCTAATATTTACATGTTCTTTGCTTTTTTTGAAAGCTATAGGGCCATAAATACAAGTAGCATTTTGCTATTTCCAAACTACTTTTTTTCAAAATTAGCGCTAGTTACATTGGAACACTAATATCTTTCAGGAATCCCTGAATATCCATTGACATGTATATATTTTTTTTTAGAAGACATCCCAAAGTATTGATCTAGGCCAATTTTGGTATATTTCATGCCACCATTTCACCGCCAAATGCGATCAAATACAAAAAATCGTTCACTTTTTCACAAATTTTTTCACAAACTTTCGGTTTCTCACTGAAATTATTTACAAACAGCTTGTGCAATTATGGCACAAATGGTTGTAAATGCTTCTCTGGGATCCCCTTTGTTCAGAAATAGCAGACATATATGGCTTTGGCATTGCTTTTTGGTAATTAGAAGGCCGCTAAATGCCGCTGCGCACCACACGTGTATTATGCCCAGCAGTGCAGGGGTTAATTAGGGAGCTTGTAGGGAGCTTGTATGGTTAATTTTAGCTTTAGTGTAGTGTAGTAGACAACCCAAAGTATTGATCTAGGCCCATTTTGGTATATTTCATGCCACCATTTCACCGCCAAATGCGATCAAATAAAAAAAAAACGTTAAATTTTTCACAATTTTAGGTTTCTCACTGAAATTATTTACAAACAGCTTGTGCAATTATGGCACAAATGGTTGTAAATGCTTCTCTGGGATCCCCTTTGTTCAGAAATAGCAGATATATATGACTTTGGCGTTGCTTTCTGGTAATTAGAAGGCCGCAAAATGCTGCTGCGCATCACACGTGTATTATGGCTAGCAGTGAAGGGGTTAATTAGGAAGTTTGTAGGGAGCTTGCAGGGTTAATTTTAGCTTTAGTGTAGAGATCAGCCTCCCACCTGACACATCAGACCCCCTGATCCCTCCCAAACAGCTCCCTTCCCTCCCCCACCCCACAATTGTCCCTGCCATCTTAAGTACTGGCAGAAAGTCTGCCAGTACTAAAATAAAAGCTTTTTGGGGGGTTTAGGTTTTTAAAAAAAAAATAAAAAAAATTCTTCTGCTGTGTAGGACCCCCCTTAGCCTCCAACCTCCCTGATCCCCCCCAAAACAGCTCTGTAACCTTCCCCATCTGCCTTATTGGGGGCCATCTTGGGTACTGGCAGCTGTCTGCCAGTACCCAGCTTGCACAAAAAAGGGCTTTTTTTTCTTATTTTTTTTTTTCTGTAGTGTAGCTTCCCCAACCACCCCCCCTACAAACCCCCACCACCTCATTGATCGTTTTTTTTTTTAACTTTTTAAACTGATTATAACTTCTTTATTTTACACCATTTTCTGTAGTGTAGCGGTTCCCACCCGCTCCCTCCCCGTGCACGTGCCCGCCCCCGCCCTCCCGTGCACGCGCGCACGTCCGTGCGCGCCCCCGGGCATCCCCGCCCACGATCCCGCCCCCCTCCACATCTCCAGGGCCATCGATGGCCGCCACCCGCCTCCCGGTACTGCTCCCACCCACCAACGAAGGAAGCCACCGATCTCCGGTGCAGAGAGGGCCACAGAGTGGCTCTCTCTGCATTGGATGGCTTCAAAAGGTTATTGCAGGATGCCTCCATATCGAGGCATCACTGCAATAACCGGAAAGCAGCTGGAAGCAAACAGGATCGCTTCCAGCTGCTGTCCACACGGAGGACGTGCAGGGTACGTCCTCAGGCATTAACTGCCTTTTTTTTGAGGACGTACCCTGCACGTCCTCGGTCGTTAAGGGGATAAAGGGGAACACTATGGTTTGGCTGCTGAAGTTGGTGAAAGATTTCATATAAAGTTTGTGGCTTCGTATCCTGGAATGTGGGTCACTATATTTGTTTGACAAAACTATATGAGATCAACAATAAGAATATTATATATCCTGGTTAAAAAGGGGGATAAAAGAAAAGAATAAACAAATTGAAGAAAATCTTATACTGCTGTTAAAGTTGTGGTCAGGAGATAAGGCACAAATATTGAGACATAAACTTGAGAGATTTTTTTTAAATTTCTGACTCTAGAAGATTCTTAAGGAAGATCATCAGTATCAAAATCTCATGTTGGATTAGTTGTAAAAAGATTGACTTTGTCAGAGGGAAAAGTCTATTGAATGGATATTGGTTGTTTTTTTTTTTCTTTGTTTTTTTTTCCTATCGGCAATAATATTGGTGGACTTTAAAACATGTTAAGATTATATTGTTTTTACCCCTGTTTCACCTCAGGAAATTGACCTTATGATACTCTGAAACTGGCAATCCTTAATTAGAACTTTACCATAAGTGACCATATAGGAATAACTGGAATTTAGTCTGCATATCATGAAAATGTATATATATGAAGGGTAGAGTTAAACCTTATATATAAGAGGGGAGGATTATAGGTTTAAGTTTTTTTCTATTTAAGAGACAATCGAGTGAGAAGCTTTACACTCTCACTAAAGTAGCCATTCAACATAGTAGTCTTATAGATTGCGGTTATTTAATACGTTGTTAAATACTACTTATCTACCCCTACACTTGTTAAAACATGGGGAATTTACCATATGTTTAGTTGTCTGCTATTTGATACTCCATTTTCAATGGCCATATAGGTGTCACTGTGTGTTGTTTGGTATAAAAGGTTTTTTTCTGGTTTAGATAAAGGGAAGGAAAGGGAAGGAGAAGGGAAAAGGAGGGGAGGAAAGGAAAGGGGAATGGAAAAAAAGGAGGAAAAAAAAGGGGAAAGATCATTCATGTACTTGTAGGTTAGGAGAGTTTTCATACACAGAAGTATGGTTTTTACCCCTAAATATCTTTGGTATTATATCTGTATTTGAGCTATTTAGTTGAAGTTTCATACTAAGGAGAGTAAGAAAAGGGACACTGCTGCGAACAGGGATAGTGAGAACCAAGAAAGACATATCTTTAATCTCCTCTAAATTTACACATAGGGGCCTAGTTATCAAGCCGTCAACCTCAAATATGCTGGAATTCCGCAGCGTATTTGTGGCGAGACTGATACGCCTTAGTTATCAAAGGCTTGAGACCGGCAAAAGTAGAATTTTGTGACGTAAGCTTCGATCCGCCGGACTCAGTCCGACACAGATCGATTCTTACGTCACTCCAGATGTTCCGCACACAAGTGCGGCACATTCTCACTACTTTTGCTAGTTATCAAATGACTAGCAGGTACGCTCGGCACTTTTACGGCCCAGCGTACCTGGTTTTCAAACCGCCACCCCTGGAGGCGGCGGATCCCATAGGAATCAATGGGAGTCTGACCATAGCGAAAGTACAAGTTCGCTGCTGACAGACATCCCATTGATTCCTATGGGAGCTGTCTGCACCTAACACCCTAACATGTACCCCGAGTCTAAACACCACTAATCTGTCCCCCCCTACACCGCCGCAACTAAATAAAATTATTACCCCCTAAACCGCCGCTCCCGGAGCCCACCGCAACTATAATAAATGTATTAACCTCTAAACCGCCGCTCCCTGAACCCGCCGCAACCTATATTAAATGTATTAACCCCTATCCTGCCCCCGCTACACCGTCGCCACCTATAATAAATTTAATAACCCCTAATCTGCCCCCCTACACCGTCACCACCTATAAAAAATTTATTAACCCCATATCCTGCCCCCCACTACGCCGCCGCCGCCACTGTAATAAAATGATTAACCCCTAAACCTAAGTCTAACCCTAACCCTAACGCCCCCCTAACTTAAATATTAATTAAATAAATCTAAATAATATTTTTATTATTAACTACATTAATCCTATTTAAAACTAAATACTTACCTATAAAATAAACCCTAATATAGCTACAATATAAATAATAATTATATTCTAGCTATCTTAGGATTTATTTTAATTTTACAGGTACCTTTCAATTTATTTTAACTAGGTACAATAGCTATTAAATAGTTATTAACTATTTAATAGCTTACCTAGCTAAAATAAACTGAAATTTACCTGTAAAATAAATCCTAACCTAAGTTACAATTACACCTAACACTACACTATACTTTAATAAATTATTCCTATTTAAAAATAAATACTTACCTGTAAAATAAACCCTAATATAGCTACAGTATAATTAATAATTATATTGTAGCTATCTTAGGATTTATATTTATTTTACAGGTAACTTTGTATTTATTTTAGCTAGTTAGAATAGTTATTAAATAGTTATTAACTATTTAATAACTACCTAGCTAAAAGAAATACAAAATTACCTGTAAAATAAATCCTAACCTAAGTTACAATTAAACCTAATACTACACTATCATTAAATTAATTAAATAAACTACCTACAAATAACTACAATTAAATACAATTACATAAACTAACTAAAGTACAAAAAATAAAAAAAGCTAAGTTACAAAAAATAAAAAAATAAGTTACAAACATTTTAAAAATATTACAACAATTTTAAGCTACTTACACCTAATCTAAGCCCCCTAATAAAATAACAAACCCCCCAAAAATAAAAAAATGCCCTACCCTATTCTAAATTAAATAAAGTTCAAAGCTCTTTTACCTTACCAGCCCTTAAAAGGGCCATTTGTGGGGGCATGCCCCAAAAAGTACAGCTCTTTTGCCTGTAAAAGAAAAATACAACCCCCCCAACATTAAAACCCACCACCCACATACCCCTAATCTAACCCAAACCCCCCTTACAAAAACCTAACACTAATCCCCTGAAGATCATCCTACCTTGTCTTCACTCAGCCGAGCAGTGATGGAACCGAAGTGGACATCCGGAGCGGAAGAAGTTAATCCTCCAAGCGGCGCTGAAGAAATCTTCCATCCGATGAAGTCATCATCCAGGCAGCGCTGAAGAAAAGTCTTCGATCCGGCCGATTTCATCTTCAAAGAGGCGCTGAAGAGGTCTTCTATCCGGGCGATGTCATCTTCCAAGCCGGGTCTTGAATCTTCCTCCCGCCGACGCGGAACCTCCTTCTTCACCGACGGACTACGACGAATGAAGGCTCCTTTAAGGGACGTCATCCAAATGGCGTCCCCTCAATTCCGATTGGCTGATAGGATTCTATCAGCCAATCGGAATTAAGGTAGGAAAAATCTGATTGGCTGATGGAATCAGCCAATCAGATTGAGCTCGCATTCTATTGGCTGATCTTGGATGACGTCCCTTAAAGGAGCCTTCATTCATCGTAGTCCGTCGGTGAAGAAGGAGGTTCCGCGTCGGCGGGAGGAAGATTCAAGACCCGGCTTGGAAGATGACATCGCCCGGATAGAAGACCTCTTCAGCGCCTCTTTGAAGATGACATCGGCCGGATCGAAGACTTTTCTTCAGCGCTGCCTGGATGATGACTTCATCGGATGGAAGATTTCTTCAGCGCCGCTTGGAGGATTAACTTCTTCCGCTCCGGATGTCCACTTCGGTTCCATCGCTGCTCGGCTGAGTGAAGACAAGGTAGGATGATCTTCAGGGGATTAGTGTTAGGTTTTTGTAAGGGGGGTTTGGGTTAGATTAGGGGTATGTGGGTGGTGGGTTTTAATGTTGGGGGGGGGTTGTATTTTTCTTTTACAGGCAAAAGAGCTGTACTTTTTGGGGCATGCCCCCACAAATGGCCCTTTTAACGGCTGGTAAGGTAAAAGAGCTTTGAACTTTATTTAATTTAGAATAGGGTAGGGCATTTTTTTATTTTGGGGGGGGGGTTGTTATATTAGGGGGCTTAGATTAGGTGTAAGTAGCTTAAAATTGTTGTAATATTTTTAAAATGTTTGTAACTTATTTTTTTATTTTTTGTAACTTAGCTTTTTTTATTTTTTGTACTTTAGTTAGTTTATGTAATTGTATTTAATTGTAGTTATTTGTAGGTAGTTTATTTAATTAATTTAATGATAGTGTAGTATTAGGTTTAATTGTAACTTAGGTTAGGATTTATTTTACAGGTAATTTTGTATTTCTTTTAGCTAGGTAGTTATTAAATAGTTAATAACTATTTAATAACTATTCTAACTAGCTAAAATAAATACAAAGTTACCTGTAAAATAAATATAAATCCTAAGATAGCTACAATATAATTATTAATTATATTGTAGCTATATTAGGGTTTATTTTACAGGTAAGTATTTAGCTTTAAATAGGAATAATTTATTAAAGTATAGTGTAGTGTTAGGTGTAATTGTAACTTAGGTTAGGATTTATTTTACAGGTAAATTTCAGTTTATTTTAGCTAGGTAAGCTATTAAATAGTTAATAACTATTTAATAGCTATTGTACCTAGTTAAAATAAATTGAAAGGTACCTGTAAAATTAAAATAAATCCTAAGATAGCTAGAATATAATTATTATTTATATTGTAGCTATATTAGGGTTTATTTTACAGGTAAGTATTTAGCTTTAAATAGGAATAATTTATTAAAGTATAGTGTAGTGTTAGGTGTAATTGTAACTTAGGTTAGGATTTATTTTACAGGTAAATTTAATTTTATTTTAGCTAGGTAAGCTATTAAATAGTTAAAAACTATTTAATAGCTATTGTACCTAGTTAAAATAAATTGAAAGGTACCTGTAAAATTAAAATAAATCCTAAGATAGCTAGAATATAATTATTATTTATATTGTAGCTATATTAGGGTTTATTTTATAGGTAAGTATTTACTTTTAAATAGGATTAATGTAGTTAATAATAAAAATATTATTTAGATTTATTTAATTAATATTTAAGTTAGGGGGGCGTTAGGGTTAGACTTAGGTTTAGGGGTTAATAATTTTATTACAGTGGCGGCGGCGTAGTGGGGGGCAGGATAGGGGTTAATAAATTTATTATAGGGGGCGACAGTGTAGGGGAGGCAGATTAGGGGTTAATAAATTTATTATAGGTGATGACGGTGTAGGGACGGCAGGATAGGGGTTAATAGGTTTAATATAGGTTGCGGCGGGTTCAGGGAGCGGCAGTTTAGGGGTTAATACATTTTAAGAGTTGCGGCAGGGTCTAGGAGCGGCGGTTTAGGGGTTAGTAACTTTATTGAGTTGCGGGAGGCTCCGGGGGCGCCGGTATAGGGATAGAACAGTGTAGTTTAGTGTGGGTGCTTAGTGACAGGCTAGCAATAAAGCAGGGAAAAAGCCGAAGAGCAGCGAGATCGGATGAGTGATAACTGTCACAGTCCGCTGCTCATCGCCCCGTGGCTTTTTGACAGCTTTATTTGATAACTTAGGCGTATTTTTTCAGGTCCGCGGCGGCGAAGGTAGGCGAGCTTAGGCGGGCGTATTGGGCCGGCGAAGCCAGAAAAGTAGACGGCTTGATAACTACCCCCCATAGTCTTTATTGTATGTTTGGTAAAGGTCTTGATAGGGGTCTTAGTCTGGATTAATATTAGGGTAACAATTTGTTTAATCACAGTACAATAAGAATTAGACCAGTACCCATTTGTTCGGATAATATTGAAGTAAGTTGTTTAGAGATTTAGAATTAGGGTGTTGGCTTATGGAAAAATTCTTCTTAAAAAATAACATGCCTCCCAAAAAACAAGGAGATAAGCAAATAAGACTATTGTTAGATAGGTTTACAGAAAGACCAATGGCAGTAGTGGAGAATTTATCTGATAAGGAAGGAACATCTTTGATTACACAAATAACTGAAATTCTAATCCCTAAAATAGATGGGGTTCAAAAAGAAGTACAAAGAGATATACAGACATTAACTTTGGAAATTAAGAATTTTCAATTTAGACTTGGTGAATCAGAGCAGAGAATATCTGACATAGAAGATGGTCAGACAAGTTTGATTGAAAGAATCATGGTATTAGAGAAGCAGAATAAATTATTAGTGATGAGATTGGAAAATCTAGAAAATCGCTTGAGACAGAAAAATCTAAGGTTAGTAGGAATCTCTGAATCAATAAAAGAATTTGTAGAAGTAGAGTTGCCTACGCTATTAGGAATACCTAAGGAAAAAGGGCCATTTTTGGTAGAAAAAGTCCAGAGAATAAATGTGGTAAAGAAAAATAATTACTCCCGAGACTTTACAAGACCTGTATTAGTAGAATTTGTTAGTTTCAATATTAAAATGTTGATATTTAATGCGTACAAACAAATGAATACACTTACTTTTCAAGATAGAAGAATCTCTATCTATCAGGACTATGCAGCAGATACTGCTAGAGCTAGAAGGGAACTAACGAGACTGTTTATTTTGGGAAAAATTGTTGAAGATTTTGCTTAAATATGTGGACACCAAATTAATAATAGGTTGTGATTTTAATCTTTCACCAAACTTTCATTTGCATAGAAGTAAGAATGTTTCAGGGGATCAAAAAAAGGGATCAATTAAAAGAGGGAAATATGATAAAACAAAATGGTGAATCTTATATCGGAGACATTAGGATTAGTAGAAGCGTGGAGATATAATAATCCAAGTCAAAGAGATTACACGTACTACACAAAGGCTCAAGTTTCCTTCTCTAGGATTGACTTTTTCTGATTTCAAAGGCTTTAATAACACACATAGAGGAAGTTAATATCAATGAAATTATAATTTCTGATCACGCTGTGATCGATTTAAGATTGTCTTTAGGAAGGAAATATTCTGGAATATTAAGTTTTAGATTTCCAAAGTTTTTGTATGGATCGGACCATTTTAGAGAACATATCAAGCAAAAATGGCGAGAATACTTAAATCACAATCTTGAGAGTGGCCAAAACAATGAAACTATTTGGGAGGCAGGGAAGGCGGTAATTAGGGGAGAAATAACTTCTTATGTATTAAAGCATAATAAAGATATTAATAGACAATATAAAGAACTAAGAGAAAGAACAGCACACTAATATAGTCAATATGTAGAAGTTAGATCTGAATTTTAAAGGAAAAAATATATGGAGGATAGAAAAGAACTGGAGGTACATTTAAACCAGCAGGCTACAAGATATATTAGAAAAGAAAAAGGAAAGCTATACAGATTTGGAAATAGATCTGGTAAGTTATTGGCTTCTCTAGTTAAAGTACAAAATTTGGCTAAAGAAATTTTATCTATAAAGTCTAAAGGAAAATTATCCATTAACAATTCAGAGATATTAGAGGAATTTAGGAAATATTATTGTAAGCTATATACATCTGAGAGTAGCAAAGAAGAAGTAAAAAGTGAACTTTTTATGGAGGATATTAAAATACCAAAGATCTCTCAAGAACAACCAGACTCTTTAAATTCTAATGTAACATCACAAGAAGTTAGTGAGGCAATATCAAAGTTGGCTTTAGGTAGACGGCCTTCCGGCAGAATGGTATAAAAGAATGAAAGAATCTTTAATAGATACAATGACAAACCTATTTAATGATTATCTCAGGGATAAAATAAAGCCCTCTACAATGTTTTCTGTGGCTAATATTATAGGGATTCTTAAAAGTGGAAAAGATCCACAATGTGTTACTTCACACCGCCCAATATCTTTGCTCAATCAAGATTACAAGATATTAGCTAAAATACTCTCTAATAGATTAAAAGTTCTTCTTCCAGAGTTAATACATAAAGACCAATAAGGTTTTATTCAGGCGAGGTCATCCAGTAAAAATATACGTAAAGTCCTCCATATAGTAAATTATTTCTGGCTCCTGAAACAACGAAAGAGTAGCGAATTGATCCCAAATACTTTATTGTTAGCCTTAGACGTAGAAAAGGCTTTCAATAGAGTCGAATGGCCATATTTAACGTCATGTTTAGCTGAATATAATATAAAAGGCCCATTTAACAATTTTATTAAAAATGTTTACTCCAAAGCAAATGCATCTGTAATTGTCAATGGTGAGTTATCACCTAGATTTAATTTGGGTAGAGGAACCCATCAAGGGTGTCCTCTATCTCCTCTTTTATTTAATTTAATATTAGAACCTTTGGCAATTAAATTAAGAAGTGTATATACAGGCATAGAAATAGAGGATAAAAAATATCATCTTTCGTTATATGCAGATGATATGCTGCTATTTATTCATAAACCTGAGATACATTTAAATAAGATTTTTGCTGTTATTTCTGACTTTGGCCAATTCTCAGGCTTTAAAGTAAACCACACAAAATCAGAAGTATTATGGTTGAATAAAAGGGATGTTAAGGCCTTAGGAGAAGTGCCATTTATAGAGGCGTTAAAATTTATAACTTATTTTGGGATTAATATATCTTCTAATCCGGAAAAATGGTACAATTTAAATTACGAGAAAATATTTGTATCTATAGAAAAATCGCTTAAAAGATGGAATTCACTACCCATTTTGTTGTTGGGAAGAGTACATATAATCAAAATGATGATCTTACCCAAGCTGTTATATCCCTTAAACATGTTATTAATTTTAATTCCTAGAAAGGATATTGAAAGATTAAAGTAAAAAGTGAACTTTTTATGGAGGATATTAAAATACCAAAGATCTCACAAGAACAACAAGACTCTTTAAATTCTAATGTAACATCACAAGAAGTTAGTGAGGCAATATCAAAGTTGGCTTTAGGTAAAGCCCCTGGACCAGACAGCCTTCCGGCAGAATGGTATAAAAGTATGAAAGAATCTTTAATAGATACAATGACAAACTTATTTAATGATTATCTCAGGGATAAAATAAAGCCCTCGACAATGTTTTCTGCGGCTAATATTATAGTGATTCCTAAAAGTGGAAAAGATCCACAATGTGTTACTTCATACCGCCCAATATCTTTGCTCAATCAAGATTACAAGATATTAGCTAAAATACTCTCTAATAGATTAAAAGTTCTTCTTCCAGAGTTAATACATAAAGACCAATTAGGTTTTATTCAGGCGAGGTCATCCAGTAAAAATATACGTAAAGTCCTCCATATAGTAAATTATTTTTGGCTCCTGAAACAACCAAAGAGTAGCGAATTGAACCCAAATACTTTATTGTTAGCCTTAGACGCAGAAAAGGCTTTCGATAGAGTCGAATGGCCATATTTAACGTCATGTTTAGCTGAATATAATATAAAAGGCCCATTTAACAATTTTATTAAAAATGTTTACTCCAAAGCAAATGCATCTGTAATTGTCAATGGTGAGTTATCACCTATATTTAATTTGGGTAGAGGAACCTGTCAAGGGTGTCCTCTATCTCCTCTTTTATTTAATTTAATATTAGAACCTTTGGCAATTAAATTAAGAAGTGTATATGCAGGCATAGAAATAGAGGATAAAAAATATCATCTTTCGTTATATGCAGATGATATGCTGCTATTTATTAAAAAAACCTGAGATACATTTAAATAAGAT